>NW_020272815.1:1324822-1411745 GCF_003268045.1 Sipha flava
CTACTATGAACCGTCAACACGTATTTGCTACACGGAAAAAAAATCGTTTTTATAGCCTCGGTAATATTACTCCTATTCGTTTTGTGCAACAACCGGTGGTGTCTTAGGCCTAAAATAAAATCGCATTTCACAATTATGACTTGTCTGCATGCACGTGTTATTGCTGTTAGTACACGTATGAATGATAACGACAACAAACCTTGGAGTAGGCAACTAGACGACATCTCCGTTACGCCCGGTGCTGCCCCTCCTCGTTCCCTATACATTTTTACCCTGTACATAATTATAAAAAATAGTAATAACATGAAAAAAATATTAATCAAAAAAATGATTAAAAACAAAAAAGTAAATTTTCAACCACGCTCTTTAATTTGGACAATCCTAAGCCTGTAAAAATAAGAATGAAAATGTGTTTTTATACCTCCATAAAGTTTTTCAAGCCCGGGATTCAATTTACCTTGAACCTTTTCAAATCCGAGACTCGGTCTACCATAAAAAGGTATTTCGGACTCAATATATCTATCCCCCGAGGAACAATTGTGAAGCCCTAAAGACTTCGCAGAGCAAAGATCGGAAACCGCTGGTGTTCACAAACGCAAATTACACTCGCACATGTGGTTAAAATATAATCACGGACATAAATAATACATAAAGAAATCAATAATATGTTTAATTATAGGCACTGAGTATACGAATATAATTCTAGCCGCAACGAGTCATATTCTAGAATTACTATTTGAATTGCCCACGAGGCCATGGATACGATTATGGAGTAATGAGTATGATTGAATACTAACAGAAATCAAGTTATTTACTTGTCTGGACACAAGGTATATTTTAAATTTTGAAGCAATAATAAATTAATAAATCGCGTCTCATTCGACTGCGAACGAGACTGATTTGCCAATGTTAAAAGGATATCTTTCACATTTAACGAGGTCAATGAAATGATTTATTCAAGAAAAATGTTTGATCATATTAATTATAAGACATACTATTATGATGCATCATTTAAATTTAAATGCTAATCATGAAAACCAAAAATCTTAATTATTATTAAAAAGTATGAAATATATTTGACAAGTATGAAGCAATAAAGCATAAATGCGACATTGTTGTCAATTGATACTCGAGAGCTATAAGGAATAGATAAAAATAATTTATACATAACAAAAGTAATACCTTTTAACTTTTTAAATATATCAGTTTATAACAACGTATTAAAATAGATCAATACGGAAAAAAATATTTTTACTTAATAAATAAATACATGTGGCAGAATATTTTATTTATTCTGTTATTATCCTGTATATAAGTGCATCATGTTTTATTAGGAAACAAGTACATTATTAATAATTTTAAAATAGTTTATCATAATTACATTTATTACTTATAATCTTTTGCACATATATTGAAATTTCCCGCGTTATCTCAAATATAGCAATAATGCAATATGAATATTTACGTGATCAATACTGTTTATAATGACGTAGTTAGACTTATCTATTTATTTATCTAGAAATTTATTAATTTTTTTAATTTAATTATTTAGGAACATTATTTTAAACAGAAATTAAATGGAGAGATTATTTAACTTTTTAAGCTTTTTTTTGAAAATCGTATTAAAATATTTTGAAATAGTGATAATGAAACAAGGCCGTAACTGGAAAACAATTTCGGGGGAGGGGGTCTAATATTATTATTTAATACAATTTATAATTAATAAACTATATTAACAGCTAAAATATTTCTACTTTTGAAAATTTCGGGGGAGGGGGGTCGGACCCCTGGACCCCCCCAGTTACGGCCTTGCAATGAAACAATAACTATCAAGAGAAAACTGAAAATCTACACCATGTTGAACATTCTATGTGACTTAGTAAATTGATGAATGATTTTCTGCAAATTCGTTAAGTATATTAAATTATAATTTGAAAATAAATAAAATAGAAATATTAAAGAATAGCAAATCGCTATTAGCGATACAACAATAAGAGCATAAATACATTAATACTAGCTTTTGTTAATCAGCGTTGCCAAGGTTTAGTATACCGAGGTTGAGTATTATGAGTGAAAATTACATTCGATATAATGAATTTCGATGTACTGAACCAGTAATTTTTTATCTTGATCCTTTGAAATTCGTTATATCAAACTTAACCCAAAGTGGCAGTTAATATGCCTGAAAAAGATTTATTTGCATCGAAATAAATCTTACCTTTAATGCCAAAATATAATTTTTGTGTTTACAATATTTCCTTATATACGATATTTTTACCATTTTAGAGGGTGATGTCAGTACAATAAGGCTGTGGGGTGAGCTCATTCGTAATCACGTTACGTAAAATAGACCATGGGATAAACAACCCTATTTCAAGTAAACTCTTGCGAATTTTAAAGTTTGATTTGTGACATGTTAATCGTCATAGCGAAGCATACTTTCAGAGGAAAATACAGTTAAATTGAAAAAAGCAGATTATTGTAAATCAAATACATACGTAAAATACATACAATTTCGCCTTAAGCAGATCCAGTTATAATAGTTGCTTTTACAAAATGTCGACGTAAAGGTTTAATTTATAGCCTAGAGTCATGACAAAGTTTATTCGGTTTTAAATCTTTTAGCAAAATTACGGTTGTGCCCACACGCAATAATAGCCATCGGTATGAAAAACCACGTAGGTTTAAAATGTTCAAGAATACTATTGAAAGATAAATGACGTAATTCATATTTACTATAGAATCTATAATAATAAATAAGCTGTATAAGACTTTTTGCATTGTACACATTTTTTATAATAGAACATCCATTATTTAGGTATTTATTGTCAAAATAAATAAATTATAAGTCATCAAAACAAGAGGTAGCAATAAATAACGATGGATAATTTAAAATTTACGACTTTTAAAATTGAACATTTAAAATATAATTATTATTTTTAGCGGTGACTAAAAATATCTATTTTTAATTAATATATTAGAACATAAATATCTCTTAGCTTATTGGAGATATTTTTAATTGGTAACGTATATACAGTTGTATTTGTGGTTAAAGGACTATGTCTTTGTCATTCTTGTGCTCTAACACTCCTACTCACTTTAATCCCTATGACAAAGTTATGGTCGTTAAAATTAATTTTACAATTTTCACTACCTATTCGATAATACTACGTTATTATATTCATGGTACTGTTTTAAAAATATAATATTATAGAATATACTAATACTGGAATGCGAGCAACGATACTCTTGGTCGCAATTAGTCGAGTTTGTTTACATTTGGCAATGGTGGCAGGCAGTCATAAACAGTCTTGTAAAGTTTTCGAATAAAAGTATTTTAATCTCTTTTTTGTATTTGAATACTATTCTAAATATGTTAAAAAATATATATTCAAATATGTATTCTGATTATGTTTTTTTAGTATTTTTATTTTATATTTAAAAACTTAATTAGGAAAAAGTATTTAAAAATTATAATCCTGCCTAGAGGTCATTAAAAACTTTAAAATATAAAATATGTATATAATTAAAATAAAATGGTGCTTGTGATTTGTTATTGCTAGTGTATATAATATTCCATTTCTGTATTCGCGGAACATTTTTATTTTTAGATTGTACTGTTCAATTATAACATTCATAACAATTATGGTTTCAGAATAAAAAATTATTAAAAAAATAAATAACTATTAATCAGTTTAAAAAAGCAGTTAATGAATTTTCCAAGTCTTCTTCCAATGTGGACTGTATACCAGAAATTAATTATAATAAAAATCAATCTGATGATGTATTAAATAATTTTTTTTTTGTAATTGATCTAAAAAAAATATCAATAATTCTGCGGAAAATAAAATGTTGACTTTTTTTTTTTAAGAGTCTAACAAAGAATCAGGGACGTATTTGAACATACTTCTGGGGGGGACTCAAATTTTTTCTTCAATTCAGGCTCAAAATTTACCAGTTAAATTGTTGGTAATATTTAAATCAGGTGAATCCTAATAATATGTGGTTTTTTTTTTTTTTTTAATTTAATGTCGGGATCCACTTAGAATCGATTTTTGTGTATTTTTTTTTTAACACCTGTATGTGTTTTGAAAATTACGCTTGTGTTTTATATGATTTTTCACTAAGTAAGGACCCGATAAATAGTACAATGCAGTATTCACAGCAACGTGCAATTTGATATCGTTATAAAATGATCCACATTAAAAATATTTGAAATGTGTAACTCACATTATCAATTCCTTAAATAAGGATTCAGGGTAGGACGATCGCCACTTTAGCCCCCTAAAATACGCCCATATAAAGAATTTAATTTCTTCGGATGATACTTCTTTTATAAAAAAAGTTTTTTTTTAAGTACAATACACCTTTACCAAGAAGTGCTCCGATAAAACGTAATTTTAGGGTGGAGAGTGCAGTTATGACCAAAGAACGAGGGAAAATGACTAAGACACAAATTTTGAAAAAATAATTATGATTAAATGTAATAAAATGTAAATGTTTTTCGTGTTACTTTATCGCTGTATGATTGTTATGTATGACATTATAAAGAAAAGTAATAATAAATTAATGTACTTATGACTTTAGTATGTATTAAAAAAATTGTATTTTGAGCAAAAAAATAAATAAATAAATATTGAAAAATAGTATATTCTTCGAGTATTCGAATAATTTATCGAGTATTCCATAAAGAATACCTTTTTCATTCGAATATGTATTCTGAACACTAAATAAAAGTATTTTATTTACAAGACTGGTCCGTACAGCGTAAACGTACTGTACACAACTCCTTCGCACGTCTACTCCGACACGTAGGTGGCGGGCGGGATGCTGCAATGTTGGTTTTTTCGATTTTCCGGATTATTACTATTACTGCGATGAACGCGGCGGAAAACCGCGACAATTATCCAAGTCGTTACGCTGACAACAATAATTGGTTATTATTACCAGCAAACGCATTGCTCGCGTTCTACGCTGTTTGTATTTATTTTTTTTCGATTCGCATCCAACCGCGACCGACCATAACTCTTCCAATCTAATTATTATCGTTATTATTTTTGTTTCCATTATTATTATTATTAACCACCACCGCCGCGTATTATACGAAACGCGGACGCACCCAAATGACGCGCTAACGATTGACCGAAACGATCGGTAACGTACAATAATACGTTTAATCCGTCGCCGTTGCTTGTTTACACATCGTTCTCGTAAAATAATAAGATAATGGGCGTCGTCGAATCGATCTGCCGTGATTCGGTTACGTTGGGAATAACGATCTGTTTCGCGGTGAGAAAACCATCACGCCGGGCGAATAAGAAAAATAACGAAAATCAGTGATCACGACGACGACGAGAAAACACACCTCTGTCCTATCCGCGCTCCACATTATATTATTATCCACAACGCCCGCGTATCCGAGCACGTCGGCGGTGATTACTGCACAGAAACGCTATTTAGAAGGCTGTACGTACACAATGGTCGCTTCTCCCGCGCGTACGTAAAATATAATATTATAATGGGCGCGCAAACGCAGTTGTCCCGAGCTACGATGACGATTACACCCCTCCGCACGTGCCTCGCATATGCACCACCTCTTAACCGCACGGACTTGTACGCTCTATCCGCGTACGTGTATAAATAATAGACGTGACGCGCGCACACAACGATCCCGCGTCGATCATTACACGTATTATATCCTCGAGTGTATCCTATTTCTTTTTTTCCTTTCCACATTATTATTCGTTTCCCCGTCCTCCGGACTCGTCGTTAAGGTGCTTATTAGTTTAATGATATAATGCTGCGCGCGATGACACCGCGCGCGCGCGCGCGCACGCGCAACGATTTCGTATCCAGTGCACACACCACCGATTCGTACCCGCTCGGATGTATATTCCAACGCACACGTACACACATAATAATATCCGGTGTACTTTTGGTAGTACCCGTAGCGCCGCGTGTGCATTATTATAATATCGGATCGCGCTCGATGCGGAGACGCAGATTGATTACCGCGCGTATACGTGCCGTGCGCATAACATCGTGATCCTGTAACCCGAGCAATTATTGTTATGTTTGTTTTTTCGACCGATTGAAAAAAAAAAAAAAAAAAAACCGAAAATAATAACGATAATAACGATAAAACATGAGATCCTTATTACGATAGTGTAACGGCGACGACACGACCGTGCGATGAACCTGTACGATGGCGACGGTAATGGGTTGAAATCGCGCGTGCACGCGCGTGAATTCCTCGGCGCGTGGGGTGTCGTTGCGGTCGAGTGTTTGTTTTCCGTTGGAAAACTGACCATTATCGTACATATTACAGTATAGGAGTGACGATCGTTACATTACAAACGCGTAATGCACACGTACAAATATAATTTACGTGTTCAGAAATGACCGCACGCTCACGTCGGTCCGGTGCGATGATTGCCTTGGGTTCAAGCCGCAGCACGACCGTCGTCGCCACACGATTAGGTGTTTTTTTTTTTTTTGCGCCATTACTCGCAAACGAATCATTTGGGCAATCGAATGGTATTCGCAACGGAAAAATATTTATGAATTACTATCGTAATATTCCTATAGGTTTTCGTTTTTAATACTATGTACCGAGGACTATGTACGAAAATTATCAAAAAGAAAAAAACACTTGTCGATCGATTCCCCTTCTTAAACTTCGAAGACCTGCAGGTTGCACTTATGGGCGAGTAGTAAATCAACTAAGTAATACACGACGTATCATCTATATTGCATTGTGTACGACAGGTTGTCATAGCAACAAACGACTGCACGATTTAACGATTTACGCACTATACATCGTTTTCTACTTTTGGGTACAGACTAATGCATCAATCGTTCGTATACTCTTCTTAAAAAAGTATTTAATAAAATAAACACGAAATATACAACGGACAAAGATAAACGTAAATATTCCAATAGTATAATATTTTTATAAACATATTTGTAAAACTGACTTGGAATATAATAAAGGAAATGCATCATTGTACAACAATAATCAAAATTTATTATGGTCGTTTTCAAAAAAGTAAAAAATTCAAAAATAGTAATTACTGATATGATGCTTGCATAAGAAATTTTAAACAGTAAATAAATACAATGAATCGTGTTTGATTTATAAATAATATTTTACATTTAATTTATACATTCTACTGGCTAGCTTTTTTTTAACTATAGGAATATTAAAATTGATCGAACAAGTTTCCATGTTTTACATATAACTAGGATTTTTTTTTTTTAAAGTAAGACTTTCTGACGAGAACTGGTACCTTTAAGTTTATACGGTTCCGGTTATCAATTATTTTATTAAAAGGTTCGGATTCGGATTCCGGTTCCGGTATTAAAGGGTTCTAAATAATTTTTTTTTTCATTTATTCCGTAGTATTTTTTTATACATATTTAAAAATTACATAATATTACCTGCCGGTATTATGGCGTTATACTAGACGATATGGCATAATATATGAAAATTAACTAATTTATATACAAATATATCGCAATAAGTTTTTTTTTTTAACAGCTGTATAATAATGTATAATATTATAGTATTATAATAAAGCCTAAAATTAGTATTTAATAGTATGAGAAAATATGCAAAATAAAATTTCATTTTTGAACAAATTATGTTGGATTCAAACTTGTATCTATAATTATAAACAATAATAATTTATTTGGCCAAAAACAGTTTGTACATGTTAAAGAAGAATATGTATAAATTAAATTAAGTATTAACTATGCATTACAGGATTTGTTGCCTAATTCACCACTGAGATAACCCTCGTAGTCGTTTGGTGAAATTACAGTATTAACCGGTTTAGCCTTTAGTCGTCCGTCTGTCAGCACATAATATTAAAAATAAAATTTAAAAAAAAATTATAGATATTTCAGAAATGTATTAATGCTTTGACATTTTAAGAATAAAATCGTAATTAATAATATTTGTTACGTCCGATATTTTTCATTTTATAATGAGGGTTCCGGTTCCCAATATTTTAAGGGTTATTGGGTTCCAGAACCGGTTGTTTTGAGTTCAGTTCCAACCCCTGCTTTGAACGTTCAGGGAGGAGACTTGGAAGAGTGAGCCGAGTTTCTAGCATCCTGGTCTAAATTTTTTTTGTTCGCTAAAATTCAAGACATCTGTCGGAATCACGTGGCCAATACGAATCGAGATCACTAAGCATATTTCACTGAGCTGTACACTGTAGCCACCGCGGCTACACTCAGGAACTGCTGTTACGGCGCACACCGATCGTCAACGAGAGAAACAGAGAAAGAAAGAGAAGTGTCGGCCGCGGCGAATTAAAACGATTTGACGCGCGACGGCGCGCCGAGAATCCAATAAAAGTAATAACGACAACAACGACAACAACAATCGACAGCGGCGGCGGCTGCGTAACGAGGATTTCCTGCGCGCGCGCACCGGGCGTCAACACGCCTGTACCGCGGGCGACAGAGCGAAAACCCTGGGCCCACGCGCCGGCAGGTGTTCAACGTACGCACGCGGAGCGCACAGCGAAATTACGCGCGTACCGCAAACGCGGCGGCGCTCGTGCGCGGCCAGTTCGTACCAACAGACCGCAGTAATTACATATTTTACGGCCGGCGCGTCCGTGTTTACGTACGAGTACGTTACACGCGCGCGTTCGGTAGGCATCCGCCGTGTGTGTGTGTGTGTGTGTGTGTGTGTGTGAGAGAGAGAGAGAGAGAGAGAGGGACGAAACGCGCATACCCGTCGCGATCGAGTTCACCGCGGTTCATCGGTTCCCTCTGCCAGCCCGCGCTCGACGGCGAACGGCTGCGGTGCGTTTGTCGCACACGCGCGCGCACGGGTTTTCCCTAATGAACCGTGCGCGGGTTTTCCGTCCGCTGTCCGCGCGGTGGTCCGTTAAAGTTAGTTAGTTTACAGTCAACCGGCCGCCGCCGTCCCCGCAGGGAGAAGGCAGCAGTAATTACATCCGCCGCGGCGGGAACGCTCTGTACAGGTAGACGTCGGCGGTACACGTTCCGTCCGTTTCGGTTCATTTGTGAATTCGATTTCGATCGGATCTCCGCCCGGATCCGTCGGCCGCTACACCGCATTACGTGGTGTGTGTGTACAATATCGCCGTGATGGCCGACGAACAGCGACGCGCGCGAGTTAATTACAATTACTCGTCGTTAACACCAGGGAATCCGAGCGATATACGTTGCCGTTGCGGTGACGCGGCAATAATCGTTTCCTCCGGTCGTCTCGTCCCTATTGAATTATAAATCGTTACGCGCGAAAGGGTCAAAACGCTTGTTTTCGTCCGACGGCGATGATGGTATTGTTGTTTATTTTTTTTTCCTAAGAAAAATCGATCGTGTTTTTATTTTCACACTCCGGCCACCGGGGTACGAGATATTTAATCAACCCGTCGTACGGCGCACACGTTTGGACGTCGTATTTACGCGCACGGGGTAAATTCTTACCCCAACGTTATTATTCACTATGCTATGTTATAATTTGAACTTCATTGATCTATTTTTCTTGTTCGCTATTCATATTTATTTTAAGAATCGAATAACTCGATCGGATTTAATTTTAGTCTATTTTTAAAAAAGATAATAGTATTTTCCTGTAGTGAATACGGCCTCGACGCCAATGTACTACGAGTATGTTCGCTTTTGATAACACCGTAATATGACTAAATATCATTGAACATTTCTAAGTAATATGTATAAAAATAGATACTTGTGAGTGAGAGATATACAGAGATTCTACTGCATACAGAGTGATTAAAAAATATAATGATTTCAAAAAACAAAAACACGGGGTAAATAATTTCCAGATATCACTGTATATGACTTTAATACGTTCTAGATAAAACAAAATTTACAAAAATAACATGAAACAACAAACAGTATATTTATAGGTGTATTATTTATGGCTACTGATGAGGACAAACACCTAAATACATTATTTTATTACCTATACGCAATAGAAATATGTCTGGGGTAATTATTTACCGCGTGCGCCGTACGACGAGATAACGTTTTCACGACAATCCTTTATAAGAAACAATATCCTTGATTTTGATCTCCTTCTAAATCCAACCTTCAGCACGTGCCCATATACATTTGTAATTTTCAAGAAAAAAAAAACCATAGATTATAAATACGATTTATATAAAACCTACGATACCAGTGTTTTAAGGGGGAGTAAGGCGCCCATCCCTTTATTAGTACACCACTTTATAAAACATATGTTTTGTACGATGTCTCTTATTGAATCTTACTACGAAAATATTCGTACCCACCGACTGCAATTTATCAAATAAAATTGATCAAAACCCAATTTTAGAAAAGAGGACGTTTCTTAGTTAACCAAGAATGGCGTGTAATGTAATTCTTCACTTCGCATTACGATTTTCGAAAGAGGGGTTGTCGGATTGCACTGTAAGGATAATGTTGATAATCGGTAGACCAATGGTTGTGTGTTGTGCACATATCAGCTCAAGTATAACACGTCGAAAGATGTGACTATGAAAATACGACGGTAAATTTTGCAATATGTCCTGAATTTTAAGAAGTTGGCCGAAAATCGTCCGTACAAAGGGCTATGAATCGTGACTCGTACATGGTTCGACGGAGACCATGAAAAACGGGAGAAAACACAAAATTACGTCATCGCAGTTTCTAACGAATTGTTTGTTCTCCTACACGCGCCGCACATACCGCGCACGTCATTGGTTATCGCGTTACATTGTCGTGTACCGAAAGCGTAAAACGCTGTCCGCACGCGACGACAGTTGAACGTAACGTGTAACAGACGTGTCAGACGGCGGCGGAGCGCATGCCGGTAGTCCACTCGATAAGGATCACGAGCACTCCGTACAGCGTACTGCGTACTACTGACTAACTGCGGTCGAAGTGTTGTTTTCGGTTCGAAGTTCGTGCCATTTTCCCCTTGGCGCCGTCGCGCAGTCGTCTTCGCGGAGGGGATCGCAGAAATCGCGCGCGTGACGCACGGGCTCCTTCGAGACACACAAAAATATTAAGTCGGTCGGCGGCTGCGGCGACGACGACGACTCCGGTAAGTAATAGCAGCATTCGTAGACCGATAAGGGGCGACGGCGGCGACGATGCGACCAGTTTTTTTTTTTTTTTTTCTTTATCGTGCACGGCGCGGCGCTAAAACACTGTCACCGCCCGAGTAGCGTGCGTCCCGGGCGCGTAGTAATACGTGTAGTAATGGATAAACTGGTTTCGCCGCCGTGAGCGCGTACGCATTATGCTGTAATAATATAATATACGCTAATACGTGTACGGTACCTACGTCGCGACGTATCACATTCGTATCGATTAATTGCCCGGGTCGTCGTCTCACGTTAACATCATTACAAGCATTAAAACATACATTAATTTATATTATTTTTCGGGGCCGTCCTCGTCGTCTTCGGATTACACGCGCGCACGACGCGTACGTACACCGCGCGGACGTTAGCGAGATTAGACGCGCGCACACGCACGCGCGTTAATTTTTGGGTCGCCGCCGTCATCGCGCACGTCTTCTTCACGTGTGTCGTGCATGTAAAAATGTGTTTTTTTTTTTTTTTTTTTTTAAGTAATTACACACGTATTAGATGTTTTATTGTAATATTATGAATACGTTCAACCGAAAATACCGTGTTACGATTTAGTTAACGTACACGCCCAAATCGGTCGAGTTCTTTGTTGTGCACGGGACGGAACGGAACAACGTTCAATGACAAGAGGAGTGAAAATCGGTCGTCCGACGGCGGTTATGATAGAGTCCGGTATATCGATTTAATCGATGCACCGCCAACGACGATTTACACTACACGATTGGATTCCAAGATGTGTGCATTATTTATTACGCACCGTTGTGTTCGATAACATTGCGCCTTCTAACTTGTCAATATGTAAAATGAAAATTAGCATCAATAGATTTTTAAGTTTCCATTAGATTAACGTAAAATAATTCTACCGCACGTTTCAACCGCCGCGGTTAAGAGATCACGTTTTTTCGAACGCCAAAATTACGTAGTACTTCCGTCAACCACTCAAAAATTGAATTCCTGTTTTTTTTTTTTTTGTCCAAATTTCCTTCAACGAGACGCGATAATGAAATAATACGTTTTCTCTTCTCTAAACCGATTTCTAGTAACCAACTCATATTTAATTTAAGTTTACAAGTTAAACCCCAAATAAGTGGAACGGAGATTACGTTTTTACCGGACAATGATTATATAAAAAAATTTGATGTTTTGAATAAATTCGAATAAGGCATTGACCAACCTAAGGAATAAGGAGCCTACGAATACCATGTATATATTACGCGCAGAGTACGAAAATCGAATAATGTGAACACTACTCAGACCTATTGGATAAAGTAAACATATCTGTAGAACGTTTATTTTTTAAGTACATTAACCGGGTACATTATCATTATTTGTACATTATCTACCTTTGAGTGGACAAAGTGTTTTCATTAAATAAAATACGACAAAATAGCAATTGTAAGTAGTATTAATAAAATATAATAAAATATGATTATAAATTGTACATTATGATAAATTGTATGCATTGATATTGTATAATAATTTTAAACTTCAGTACGATGCTATCAGTTTATTAATTTTTGATCATTTAGTTTTTTTTTTTAAAAACTTGTCTTCTTTAAAAAAGAAATGTTATGAGAGTTTAAATAAATTAACTAATGAAAAGAATGAGAACTCATTAAATTTAACGGAATCAAAATATAAATATAATGTAAATTATAATATAAATCATGATCAATCGCGTAAATAAATATTTCATAAGTGTCGACTACAAAAAATCTTTGTGTGAAAGAGCTAATGCACAATCTATTTTCGATAGTTAAAGTTTTAAAAATGATTATGGAAAAATAATTGTTAACAAATAAATTTACGAGTAAATGTGAATCTGGCGAGATATTTTTTTCAACTCAAAATGCCACCCGAATCTGAACTGGTCCAATAAATAACTATATTTCATATATATATATATATATATAATAATATTAACTTAATAATACATAATTTACTTAATATTTTTTTTTTGAATTAATATGATTTGGTTTTTTTTCTACTTTATACCTTATGCCTAGCATACTTGATAGTGTACACATTACACTATTCATAAAAATAAGGTGTACTCTACCCGAGTAAAGTATAAAATATTCATTTTCAAACTTTACCCGTAACATATATGAACTATATCATCTTAAAACTAATTCTCATTGATTCACGATGAACTCGATGATTAGGTATAAGGTAAAGTATAAGAGTGCAACATAAATGGGGCGAAAACTAAAAGTTTTCTAGTTTCTGATACTTTTGACCGGACACCATGTACATACATCCGTTGTAAGCATTGGTCTAGGTAACGTGCGATGTACGAATTTATTAATCGTGGCCATTTTTCGGTAATAGTACGTGCAAGAACAATGCTTCTATAATGAGCAGGGCCTGATTTACGCAAGTGCAGATGGAGCACTTGCACTTGGTCCCTAATTTCTGCCCTCCCCTCAGGTCTCCGTAAGTTGTAGAAAATTGTATTTTTAAATTAATTCTACAAACATTTATTTTGTAAAATATACCTAATACCAACTGTCCATGTTTAGAGTTCAGTATATTTTAATTATTAAATTGTCAGTCGAATTTTGGTTATTTTTGTCATTCCACTCCCCAGTTTAGTTACCATCACAAAATATTAAAATAATAATAATAGAAAATTGTTTGAACGTCGGAAATGTTTGATACCTAAAAACTATTTATAGATTTATTCGAGTCCAATATTTACAGATTTACCCGTCGTTGGTGATGCTATGAGTATTTCGATCACGCAATCACCATTTATAGAACCACTAGTTAATATTTATTTCGATTTTGAAATTTTATAAATTTTGAGATAGGTATTTGACACTTTTAAACATATAAATATTTTTTTCACCATCAACATGTCCCCCCCCTCTATGCAGATTTTTTTGACTTGAGGGACCCCAAAAAAAATTGTGCACTTGGCCCTAATTTTATTAAATCAGGCCCTGATAAATGGGAAGTATTAATGGGTCCTCGACGACAGACTAGACGATAACCACTGGAACAAGGTCAGGGTTTCGTTGTTACGAGCGTCGTAGTCTTGTGCGTTATAATAGTGTGTGACCGATAGAGCCGTGTCACCGCGATGGAATTCGATAGCGGTCGACCACCCTAGATTACGCGCGGCGTCCGTCACCGTTTGACCACGGCTACGAGCGTGATTGAGATAACGCGCACAAAACCACCCGTGGGTCAATACGAGCGTTATTGGTCTGCAGTCTTCGGTAATGCAATATAATTACTTAAACGTATACATACGACGACCTCGACGTTAACGAGTTACAGTGGGTTACATATAAATTACGTTGAACCAATTAATTGTAGACCCAACAATTATTCTATAACCTCATTTCATTTTCGAATCGGAATTTTTCATGCTAGACTTTGTGATAGTATAAATCACGTGTATGTGCTCTATTACTGTATGTTTGACATGTTAAAATTCCATCCGAAGTTTCCATCAATTAGACGAGAGTTTCGAATTAGGAAATCCGTGACATTATATGTAAACGGTATTGCCTATAAACGTATACGTGAAATGCATTTATGACAAACTACACACTGATTTTTCTCTCGAAATGGTCAAACATACACTGCGAATTGTGAATAAATTAAAATTAATAATAATCGTTTACTATCCGTACACTATTACCTGTAAACTATTGACGTACGGACCACGGTTTATATTTTATTTAAAGTGGTTAAACTAAAACTTCTTTATCGCTCATCAATTATAAATCATTCCAGCAAGAGAGATTAAATAACTAAATTATTTATTAGAGAACAATAACTTCATTGTAAAATAAACAAATTGTTTATACAGCAATATCAAGAAACATATCGATGTTGAAGTATCCTTAAATGTGTATACATAAATAATCTAATAACGAAGCATTTATGTTTTTCGAAATTATCTAACCACGAGGTCACCAACCCATCGATTGCGATCTTTAGCGAAATATAGATCAATCGTAATAAAAATGAATTATGCCATTATAAATTTATACTATTTATGTTTTTTTTTTTTTTTATAAAATTTAAAAAAGTTACATGATTTGTTTTGTAAACACTAATGTAATATGATATCATGTGTCAACTATCACAAATTTAAAATATTTTATGTAGCTAGACGTAAATAGGAATGCTTATTAGCTATGTATAAAATCTAATAAACAAATTCGAAAACATAATTCACAATAAACTATATACATTATAAATCACTTTTGATCGAAATTTAAAAAAAAATATCAACTGTAGTAAGAAAATAACATTTACGATTTTTTATTTTTTAACTGAATATTTTACGGAAGAAACAAATACTAAGATTGGAAAAAAAAATAGTAAGATTTTTAACCAATGAAGTTTCCATTTTTAAAATGTCACTGTAGGAAATTTCATCATGTTACCTTCCCACAAATTTAGTTTTAGTCGAGCGTTTAAGTCTTCCGAGTTTTCATCTCACAGAGCCCATCATTATTCGTATGTATTATAATAATACATATAGAGTCATAGCAATGGATGGAGAAGTACCTACGTCCTGGGTGAAATTTCTGAGAGGGTGTAAAAATGAAAAATTTGCATTTTAAGTTAAAAATTATAATGTTCAATGTTGTATATTATATTTACAAAAACTTCCACGTATGTATTAATCAATTGAAGAAATTGTTGAAAATAATATCTAATAATTATAATACTTTTAAACTACAAATACATAAGGGCGCATTTTGAAGTTTCGTTCGGGCACAATATTTGATTGCTATGGCATTGAATACATATATTACACGGGTGTTATACAGTTATGGATTATAAGTATATAATATGATTGTATACAGGAGATACTACATAAATTATTTACGGTAAATTAGCCTTTCATCGCACGTGTTTAGTTCTTCATTATCTAAATGTAAAATGTGCTACAACACATTTTGTTATATTATACTTAATAATATACAAAACTGAACTTTGACAGATATTATACCTAATTTGACTAAACGACTATTAACCAGCATATTTCGATACACTCACAATTGTAAAATATTCACACGTCATTACCCACGCTTGTAAAACTCCTACATTCAGTGGTTACACAGGTATATACGATTTGCCTGTATGCTATATTGTTGGTCATCGTATCGAAAAAAAAGTACGCTACACCGGTATTTGTATAAAGATTATTGAGCACTATTATTCACTTGGAAATTCTCAAGTACACGTGAAATTGAATTTATTTATTAGTTAATATTTAAAATATTTACACATATCGACTCGTCTTAAATTGAGTATAAAAGTCATGAAGACAAAATAAAAATATACAAAACAAAATGATTTTGTACATACGTGTAAAAATGTAATGCATTAGTTAGACCATAAATATAATTGTTCGCAATTCTCGGAGAAAACTAGTAATGACAATTACCTCAGTAATATTCAATTTATTTTCATTGAAAAAATTCAATTCAAAGTAATCACTTTTATGACTTTGTATAAATTTTTTGAATTTTTTTTTTGATATAATATAAATTACTATGCGTAAATATAAAGTTACCTACATTTTATTAACTTCTATAACTTTTCTAGGGCACAGTTAAAGTATACAGTAACATTAATCACTCTATCCACATTCTCAGTACTAGCGATATTACATGTACAATATATTATTACAAAATACAATAATTATAACTACAAAGTACGTAACACAATTGCATATTTTAAGTTAAAATATCATTTAAAAAAACCAATATAATAAAGCATCACAACTATGTACCTAGATGTTGCTCGAAATATTTATTTTTTTCACTACCTCATACACATTTTTATAAACTTTTGTTTATTATTTATAACAGTGGCGTGGTGAAAGTATTATTTTGGAGCATTTGCAATCCAAATGTTTGGAGGTTGGTGGTTCCCCTACCACAAAATACCTAGCCACATAGGTGACTAGGTATATCGAAGAAAATAAAAATGTACTACGTATATAAATGTCTCTTACTATGCAACCTACTTCACACATCCTACAGCATAAAAACTATTGTCCCGTATAAACTCTTATAGTTCAAATTAGTAGTAAATTAGTTCGCCGAAAACATCGATCCATCGATGCAGATAATCGTCGTCGGACGGTAACAAATTCATTATTAGGGAAACACAGATAATCCGTTGGTTTCTAGAAATTCACTCAACGACTGCGATTGTTTATACTCGCGTGATATAATTACAATGCAGAATCCTTGGCATCTATACTGCCAAAAATATTTTATAAAAATTACACAATATTCTAAAAATAAAAGACTATTTCAAGATAACAATAATGAGAACTACAAAAAATGTGATATATTATACTCACTGTATTATTTTTAAGTGATAATAAAAATTTGATGCACAAGTGTGCTATACATGGTTCATTATATAAATAGCAACTGGTGCTAACTTATAGCTATACCAATGTTAGCAAAATTATTAAATCTACGTATACATACACTACATAAATCAAGGTATAAAATAATTAATGAGTGTAATAAATTAATTAATTTAGTTGGGACATCTGACAATAAAAATCCCTCTACAAATATATGCATAAATTGCAATTTTTCAATTATTTTGTTCGTGGTGGAAATGATATTAGGATGGATAAGAATGGGGTAGATATCTTGTATATATTTTTACTTCCCACCAGAAATGAGTTGAACACGCCACTGGTTTATAAATTGTAACTTAGTTTTTATCTTCTGCGAGCATTGATCAATCTCTCGTGCCCTTATCGTCGTAGCAGCAGCAGAAATATTTCTGTCGCTGCCATGTTACTACATACGTATTATATACATACAAGAGATATAACCAATTGTCCGCGGGGGCGCGTGATCTTTGAAATTGATTTATGCAGTTATGTACTGCCATGTTCGTAGACTATAGTATAGCCAACAGAAATAATTGTTATAAATGATATAATATCAATTATCCATACACAACATATTCCCCTAAAGATAATTTATGGAAAACGAAGACATTGAATGTATTCCGATTTGTGTAATTACTGAACATTATTATTTCTATCCGAGCACTCATAGTCAGCATAAATATAGAATACATAATAATAATATCCATCGAATAAAAAAATATAATACGCTTTAAGGTAACGGAATCATAGACACGATCCAGAGAGATTTTAATAAACGCATTTGGAAGTTTTCCGAGCACAACTGATTCTAATTTTACTTAACCCTGACAACATTACCGTGCGAGGTTTATATCTATTGTTCTATTTTTAAAACTGCGTGAAGAATACGTACGAAAATGACGAGACTTGACGGACATTTTTTTGTTCGCTCAGTCACAACACGTCTACGTACGTTATGCTAATGCGCATTTGTACTCGAGTGAAAAAACAAAATAAAAAAAAAAAAAAAAACGTTCAGCAAAAACTAACCGTCATCTTGGTCGCGGTCGTTGTCTTCGTCCGCGTTCCGGTGCCGATGGTTGCGTCGCATCCGACGATGGTCCGCTGCAGTGTCGTGTCCGCCGCCATCGTCGTCGTCTCCGTCGTGACGACGCTGTTGAACGGTGGTCGCGATGTCCTCACCGACTAGGCTTCGGATGGAAAACACCGATTTGGCGGGCCTACCACCGGCACCGCTACGTCGGCGACCGCTGCCGCCGTCGTTGGAGTCGCCTCCGCCGCCGGAATTAGCCCGCGTACTCAGATCCATCACTACGGCCGCGCAATGGTTACGAGTCTCCGAAGCAATCATCGCGGCGATTGCGCGGGCACTGCAGATGGCATTTATCGGTAGCGCGTACACCCGCGACCTTTGAGGTACGCGCGCACGGTGTTTGTTCTTATTGGTATCGCGCCGCGTTACGTTCGGGGACGCGTGAAACGAGAGCCGACGGCGAATGCACCTGAACGAAACAACGGACGAACGGACTCTACGCGATACGAGAAAAGCAATGATATGTGTATGTGAGCGAAGCACACGCACTGCGCCGCTGATGCACTGGTCCCGACGGTGTACACGCAACGCGCGCGCGAGACGGACTATACGCAACAATCGGTACGCAACAGCGAACTGCCGGCTGACTGGCCGGTACGGCGAACGGGAACACTACACGCGCGTACAACGGACGCGCCCGCGACGTGGTAGTGGTGGTGGTAACCATGGTGTCCGTCCGGAGGAGGAGCGCGACCGGGACCTCCGCCGCGGAGTTGACGTGCCGTGACGGTGCCGACCAATCGGCTGTGTCGGACGGCCAGTAACCGGATATTCCTACTCCGACGCGGAACCGCGTGAAACCGCGTACGCTTTTCGGCCGACGGTAGCGTCTGAATTCTAAGGGCATTTCGTGGAAGGAGGCGCGTAGTGGGGTTATGCGCATGTATCAATCGTTCGAATCTAGCATTTAAAGCATTTCGTTACATTCTTCGTACTTGACTTTAACTTATTAACTCTACGTATTTCGTTATTGATAAATCAACTTAACTCATTCATTCAACTCATTTCCTTACAAATTAACTTGAAATTAACGGATTATTTTTTCATTCATCCCAATTAATTTGATTTTGATTTTCGAGACCAGTAAAATATTTTTGTAAAATACCGCAATCGATATCGAGTTCATGGAATTTAGAAAAATATAAAAATAAAAATTTCGAAGAATTTTTTGATGAGACCGTAATATTTATCTCGGTATATATTAATATGGGTATTACCGGTCACGGGAAAAGTACTCGACCGTCTTCAGGCTATTGAATAAAAATAGCCATGCCACCCATAAATTACATTACCGTTGTCATGAAAAGTGGCCGTAAATCTATACTACAAAAATAGGTACCTACATATTATCATTGACTAAATAATTCTTAATAATAATTGTACTCTATTATTATTAGAATTATTCTATAATCTATGATATTATTAAATATCATTTAATAAGAAATTTAATAGCTGATCAACATTTTGAGATGACTCTTTTATTTTGATTACGGCACATTTACATGGTGACAGTTCGAGCATTATTTAAAATCGGATGAGATGGTTAAGTTTTTGAATCACTTATTTTCTCTTATTATAGATACTATGTGGTTTGATCATAAAACATTAGAACCAAGAAACAAATTTTAATTTTATTATAAACAACTTTTATTTAAATTTTACAGTAATAGTGTCAAAGCCGGGTGTTGTTCATAGCCGCAAACTTTCAAAGACAGGTCATCGTTCAAAACCACACACCTTTATATCTTAATCCCACATATTTTCGCCAAATTAAACCGTTCAATACCGCATAAATTATTAAATGTATTACGTATACATTTATCTAAAATAATATGAGTGCACTTCGGAACCGAACGGGGTTACTCGCTCGTTCGGACAGATAAAAAACGAAAATATCCCCCGATTTGCTATGTAACATCACCCCAAATAGGATCCAGGATAAAAAAAAAGATTTTGTGTGGGACTCATACGAAACCGACAATTTGAACTGTACATGCAAAGTGTGTAAAGTGAAAGGAACTGTTACCCAAATGTGTGTGGTTTTGAACTGCCGACCTTTCAAATTTCTTTTTTTTAACAATAGAATACCGCACATATTTATGTGCAGTATTGAACGATGTAAAATGTGCGGTTATGAACGGTAAGTATGCGGTTTTAATGACCACCACCAAAACCGTACCGAGCCATTTTTTAACCTGAGGCAGAACTAAAGGCGCCTCCTAGGTTGTAGGGTTGTTACACTCACAGCTGTTAAAATGAGTAATACGTTTCGGAAAAATCTGAAAAATTGTAATTAGGTTGCTATCAAAACAAGAAATAACATTTCTTAAAATAAGTTAATTATTTAATATTTTTGCGTCCTCCAGTTTCAGGCGCATAAGGCAAGTGCCTCGCTCGCCTCATTCTAGTTACGGCTTTAGATAGTGCTTTAAGTTCTGTGTGTTGTAGATTTCACTGCTGTAGTGCACAAAAAAATATCTATGTACTATAGTTGCAGAGGGAGAGTGTAGTCAATCTGTTTACCTTTTAGAACTTTAGAGTTTATTATGCTGTAGTGTAGACTATAAGTAATAGTTTTGAATATTATAATAGTATTTAGTATTATAAAAAAAAAGTTTACTATAAAATAAAATTCAGTACATACTCAAAATCATCACGGATTATTGCACATAACTGTATAAAATTAAATCCTTTAAAAAATTAGAGGATTCGCATATTCATAAATTCATAATATTAAATATTCACCGATAAAAATGAACTTCACGGTCAACGGCAGTCGTAGCTTAGAAGAATAATAAAAATACGAATGTGTCAATTATTATGATTTTTTTTATAATATTGAAAAATGTATTCGAAGTAGATTAAATCACACGTGAGATTAAGATTAGTCTATTACCATAAGAAATATATTATCATATATTAAAAGTACATGATCTATATGGTCTATCTTTAATAATGACTTTTTGAAGTTTTATCGGAAATACTTAAATATGTCTCATGCCTCAATAACTTAATCTTGATTAACTCAATTCAACACTAAATTTTATTATTTAACGTTGAAAAAAGTATATGCATTGAAAATATATGTATATTTAAAGACAAAATAATTTTAACATATTACCCATATGCTGATAGCATAACACCATATTATATTAACTAACACAAATTGTCCGTGCATAAAATGTTAATTGCAGCGTGTATTCTTAACATATACAATGTACTTTAATTAAAATTCCCGGTCTTTAGTAAGGTTCTTATCACCCACACATTTAATTGTTATGTAGGGGCTTCTTCTTATTCAAAACAAATATTATGATTATAAATTATAGGTGACATGATTTATTTTAATTACCTCTATCGGTATTTTTAATTTGAAAAGAATAAAAATGGTCAAAACAAATGTGTTTATAGTTCAATATAAAATTTATTTTTTGGTCATAACGTATAAGAGATATAAAGTTATAAAGTGAACATTGGTTTAAATACAAACTTTTTGAATTAGGTACAGATATGTATGACTCATATAGTAATAATTAGGAATAATATATAAATTATTGTATATTAATAATTTTAATTTATTATTGTAAATATTAACTCCATAAAACTGTATTATTATTTTAAAAAACCGTAACAAGTATTAATTTGACATTGAATGTATTGCCCAATAAGAAATAAGTCGAAATAATGTTTATTTTAAGCCTGAAGGAAATGTGGTTTTGTATTTTATATAACATATTATAAAAGTGTTTAGTGTGAGCAATTTCGATCATAAACTAATAACAATTTGTGTGTCAAATGACAATTCGTAAAAAAAGACTTAAGTTAATGATTATTATTTATTATTTTCATTAATGCTAGTTAGAAGCAGAGGTGTGGCGAGCTAGGTACGTGCTTAGAGCGGCACTTTAGTAGAGAAAACTTAAATTATTAAAAATTATTTACGATCAAATATATCTCAATACCGATTAGTCAATCTTTCTACTAAAAAGGAAAATTTTTGAAGAATTAGACATGGATAATCTTATACAAAGCTTTATTTTACTAAAAGCAAGAAAAGTCAATTTTAAATAAAGTTGAGTTAATTTTATTTTATTTTATCAATATTATAATTATAATAATTTGTTTAATTTTTAAGATTATAATGAAGGTTTAATTATTTGAAAGATTAAAATGAAAAATATTTTAAAAAGCAATAAATATTTTATTACATGAATTCCTAATTTCAAAATATATGTAAATACCTAATGAATTTACAATAAATTCTATAACTTTACAAATTTGACGTTAAAATAAAAAATATATAAAAATATCCCGTTAGTCTCAAAAATATTTGTTTAAATAAAAAAATAAAATATTTTTCATATAAGTATTTCTCATAAAAAATATTGGGAAGGGCTAAGTTAAAATCAGAGCTCAACTTTTATTTTTTATTGAGGTAACATAATTTAATTTTGCCTTGTGCACTATTTTTGCTTTAACCGGCCTTGGGTAGGAGCAGTTAATTACTATCATTTTTTTACCTTTAACTCTCAATGAAGATATGTAAATACGAATGTCAAAACTGAATTAAACTAAATTAGTTTCAAATTAGATTCAATATTTCAGTCTAATTTGGATTTTGAAAGAATCTGGGTCGTCCTAGGTCGTAAACTTAAAACAAGTAAATGTCTAAACTAATTGAAATCCATAGGTATTAAAAAACTATTACATTTTGTATTTATGAATTATTAACGAAAAACTCCGCGTTCATTTCGGCCGACATGAAACAAACCAGTGTACATAGACAGATACCGTCTGGTAATGATATTGTACTCATACAACAATGACGGAACGGTTATTAACAGCGGCCTCCGAGTATACACACACACGTTAATTAATAATTATACGGACGCACGCGATTATGCCTGTTGTGTTCAGTGAAGACATTAATAATAATAATGATATTATTTTTATTTTTATTATTGTTGTAATAATTATATATTTATATACATAGTAGATGGGTCGTGAACACTCACGATTAATAATAATTATTAGTCGTTTTGTTTTTTTTTTTTTTTCATCATATTTTAATAGACGGGTATGTGCATTAGTGCGGTGGGTAAATTTAAATATTAATATTAATAATAGGTGATATATTATGTATACACTAATATAGGTACACGTAAATTATATCGCTGCAGGCGATCGCCGCGCAACAACACCCGTGGCGATGACAAAAGCGCAATCGCATACTTATTGTTCTAAAATAATAATTAATTAAGGTTATGATAATAAGTTGTTGACTGACGATTTGTTTTCTGAGCAAAACATGGAACATATTTATTATTGTTATTTCAAAGGTTTTTTTTTTTTTTTTTTAATACATTTAAATCTTCATCGGTTATTTACGAAACATAAGAAAATTAGGATTTAAATGAAAATATTCAAGCATTTGGATTTGATATTACAACCTAAAATCATAGGCGGTCCCAGGATTTTATTTCAGATGCAGCACTTCTAATTTACACATATAGACATACACATTCCTATACCACACACACACAAATAGAATATATATATATGTACAAATTTCATTCAATTTTCCTACTTGGAATTTTATTTTATATTATTTATTTTCAGGTTAATTAAAAATAAAAATAAAAATTGCTATAATTACAAGTTATAACACCATTCTACGTGTTGTGCCATTTAGTATTTTAAATTCATCGATGACCTCGTCAATATCCACATTGTTTGTTTTATGCTGTTCAACAAATAATAACATCAGTGAATCCAATCTTTTTTGGGTCATTGTTGTCCAAAGTTTATTTTTAACAATAGTCATTTTCGAGAAGCTGCGTTCACAACTGCAACTTGTAACAGGTATAGTTACAAATAATTGTATAGCTTTAGAAAAGTTTGAAAAAATTTCAATTTTATTAGAACCTTGTAACCAATCTAACCATTCATGAATTGTTTGAAGTGAAGTACCATTTAGAATAGCTGGCATATTTTGTAATAAATTTATTTCTGTGCACAAATCATCTTCACATATATCAAATTGTTCTTTTAAACATTTATTTGATATATTTTCACCAGTTTTTTAATTTCACCATATTTCCAATTGAATTGATAATTTGTAATGATTCTTGGTTAAATCTAGAATTAATACCATTTATTAGTTTATCTAATGTTGTGTAAAATACTGTCACTTTCATTTCATCTTTATTTATGAACATTTTTGCATTAAAAAAAAAATTAGTGCGTATTTTTGAAGCATATTTGTACTTTTTTAAGCGCATAAGTGCATGAATATTTAGTACTTTTTAAGTACATTAAGTTACGATCCCTAATAATATAATACATACTGCCTATTATATAATTTAATATTCATCAGTTATTATTTATTGAACCTTATGAAAATATTTCATATCTAATAAAAAATTGCGAAAATATGTAACCAAAATTTGATACCATCACCATAAGATATATAATGGTATCACACATTTTCAAAGCACACTGTCTGGTAAAATACACGTCACGGTGTAGTGTGAACAGCTATACAGTAAGTAATAAATTAATAACAGTTTATTTACAAAAAATCGAGGACCCACCTGAAGTTAATCACGTCAATCCGGTAAAATGAATATTCTCTGATAAGGCTATACAATGTAAGTCATTTGTACGAAAAACAATAGGTAAACAAGTGTACTATAGTATATTTATAGTAATATATTTTAATGTTTAATCCGTAAGTAAAATCGTTGATATAATATAAAATTAATACAAAAATCCTAACTGATAACAAACAACGTATTCTATGCACTCAAGGACTATATGCCAATTCTAAGTGACAGTAGTACAATGGGTAACATTTGACGCTGTTTTAAGGATAATCAGTTTAAAATATCTTCATTACAATCATTACATACGTTTGAAAAATATCATGAGCATTACCTTACTTTACTCCACTGTGTGTTGTGTAATGATATACAATAAAAAAAAATGTAGAGGCTGAAATGTCAGATGCAGCACAGGCTGCAGAGGCTGCACCCGTAGGACCGCCTATTCCTCAAATACCTTAAGGATTAAAGAAACATGTCCAATACTAAAACAGAAACCGAAAAGGGATGTATTGTAATTTGAATGTCGTCACCATGTTTTCGAAATTATATTAAGGACAGTTTTTTTCGAAATGTAAATTTTGTATTTCAAGACCAGATATTCCGTCATTTAAAAGATTTCAAACTGGCTGATCAACTGTTTATGTCGGAAATTATACTTCACGAAAACCAAATAAAAAAATTTACATTAAAAACAGGCGGTTCCTGATTTTTGAAAAGTTTCGATGAAAAAATATTAATATCGTTATTCAGCCCAAAATCAAAAAATATATTTCAACCCTATAAAATAAACTTCACCCATCTGACTGGGCAAATTCCAGTGGATATCAAAAAGTAAGACTAGCTATAGAATAGTACAAATTTATAGATAATTCAGCTGAGATTTACATAAAAATAATTCAAAACTTTGATGCAAGTGTTACTAGAGATGAAAGTCAAAAGCAACTTTTATTACAAGTTGGTCATTTTATAATTTATCACTTATTAACAACCTATAAATTAAATTAATTCAATTTTATATTTATATTATTTCAGATAATCAAGGAGTATAGGTCAAAATATCTAGTGACAACAAAAGATATTTTGAAAAAATCCATTTAAACTTTAATTACAATTAATAGTCCAATAATTTATAAAAAAAATAAGAAACCATTTAATTATTTTTGAATAAAATTAATATTTAAATTTTGCTTAACTTATCGAAAACTTTAAGCTTAAAGCGCACTTTGTTATTTAGGTTTAACGAAGCTCAAATTTTAGAAACCCTTTTTTTTTAATTTATTGAAAAAAATTCCAACTTGCATGCTCCAAAATGTTCAACTTTAAAAATAACGGGCACTAATATTTATATTTACTTTTTATTATTTATACATTTAAAGTAATTTGTTATTAGAACAATAATCGATTAATTCTATGTAATTGTCTTCAATATCAATTATATGGATATATAGAATATATATGTCATATACACTTAGTAAAATCAGTAATTTCATGAAGTGGATATCCACTCAATTTATATTTTGTGAAATTGACATTTTCGAACGAAATGAACAAATGTTCGATTATTTCATAAAGCGGTTAAAAGTAATTATATCCACATTGTGAAATATTTGATTTTTAAAATGAACCAGTTACAACTCATTTGCACACAAAAACATTTTTTTAATTTTTCTATAAATTTAATTATTAACAAAGTACTCGTAATTAACTGTGAACATATCAGACTAAACAGTGAGAGTGTGCCTGCACATATGTCAAAAGTTAGAATTCAGAAATTCAGAAATATGTAAGTACTATTTTTGTATTACCTAATATTTTCATCCCTTTCAGTGGGGTTATTTACAAAAAAAAATGTTGACCTTTAACTTTAAACAACTGAATATATGGTAAGTAAATAATACTGTCGACGAGTATATATATATATATATGTAGTTATAAAAAATTATTTTATTTTATTATATCTTATTTTTTTAATTTAAATGTTTTTAATTAGTTAAATTCTTACATTTTAATTTTAGCAGCAGTTTCAATATACTTAATCATATGTGTTTGTTCTTCTTTATAACGGTTTTTTCTTCAGCTTTGTAATGTAATGTTCTAGTAACTTTTAATAAAATAATAATTTTTCTATGTTAAATAATATTATTTACTACTTAGTTACTAAAGAACAACTAAAATAAGACAAAGTATTGTCAATGAGTATAAAGCTACTATGTGTACAATAATTTTCAATTATTTTATAATTAATCTCCAATACAATTATTACCTGATATTACCTGATCAAGTAACAAGACAGTTCATACAATTCACAAGTTACAAATTATCTACTTGAAACAACTTCAATTTTAATTTTATATTTTTACCACAAATTTACCACCAAATACCACAGATAGGCACATAGATAATTTAATTTACATCTAGTGCTAATCTTTAATTATAATAAATAACATTTAAAATAAACTAATTTATTTAAGCCGAATAAAGAAATAAAATTGTTATTTATACCGTTTAATTTTATATAAAATCAAAAAAATTCATCTGAAAATGATATATTACACAATGTGGATAGTGTTTGCGCTGAAAACGTTTTGTTCTTTTTGTTATCATTTTCGTGCGATGAGTAGCGGTGCGTTGCGTATCCGTAGTCATTACCTAATGTTAGTTATCTCATGTTTTCAAGTTTTTTCGGTTGTTTCGTATAATTTGATATATAATATACAACTACTGATGTGCCGTGGGTAAATACCCGAAGGGTAGGAAAATATTTTGGGTATTTACCGGGTATTTACCCACTATAATATTTACCTACCAAAAATTTGGGTAAATATTTTTTTTTTTATTGTCAAACATAATTATTTTTATTAAATAAATTTAATTTTAAAATTTGAAGCGTTATGGTTAGTTTTTAAATTCTTAAATTTATTTATTTCCCCATTAAAATTGTTATTGATTTCAAAGTGAATAAAATTAACAAAAACTTCATAAATATAATTTATGTACTCTAATCATCAGACTTGGAAAAACATGAAAAAGTCAGGAAACAATCATAAAAAAGTATTGTGATACCCATAAATTGGTTTTAGCATTACAAATAAATTTATCCAATTTATCGGGTAAATACCCGGTAAATACCGGGTAAATAACCGGTAAATACCGGGTAAATAACCGGTATTTATCTGAAATTATATTTACCGGGTATTTGCCCTTCACCCACACCGACAGATAATATTACTTCGATTTACTTCTCGAAAAAGTTGAAAAATACAGTGAAAAAAAATGTAAATTTTACAAAATAGATACATCCTATGAAGTGTTCACTTCGTGAAATGAGTGGTTTCACTAAGTGGACGCGATATATGTATATATTTATTATCTTACATTCTTACGATTCCTGAACGATGCACCGCGATATACTAGGTATTGTGTTTATTAACTTAAATAAATATAAATACTTTATTTATTATCATAAATTATATACCGATATTTAATTATTAGTATTCGACATTGTGACTTGATACAATAACTTTTTATATTTATATTTCATAGTCAGTGTTTATAAATGCAAAGTCACACTTACAATGCGATTAATACATTTTAAACATATTTTATAAAATGTAATATATCCAATATCCATAATATTTTATTAATTTGAATAATTTTTAAAACATTTAGTTCACAGTTGTGAATTGATAATTTTTAGTCCCACAATTTAACCCCTCTTAGAATTTTTCCCTTGGTCCACACCCTCTGACCAGATTTGTTGAGCTTCTACATATTTTTTGTATAAAAATTCAACTATGTCGATAATAAGTTATGTAATAATGTTAAAAGTGATATTTTTGAATTAAAAAATTTGCTACCCGATATTTGATATTTAATGTTTATTTGGTAGTAGAAAAAAAGTTATAGCTCAAAGTTTAGAGATTTCCATAAAAAATTACAAAACTAATACATTTTAGGAATATTTAGGGGTGCCGCTTAAAATTGAACAATTAATTTTAAACCTTGCAGTTAATACTACAACGAGTATTAATATGAAATGTGTGGGTGCCACAAACTGTACTATAAATTTTTTTTTACAAAAATAAGTCATCCTAGTGAACACTCTTTATTTTATGTCTTTGTAAAACTCCTTACAGTGTATCGCATGAAATTTAAACCAAATGTGTACACGTGTATAATATTATGCCTATGTCTTACATCTCAAAAAGACTTCGAGAACTACGGAGCAAGTTACATTACTGAACGTTTAGGTCTCGAGCTACCTATTTAGTTATCTCATTCTGTTAAAATATGTTGTTTACAAGTGCCCAACAAATATTACAGTAGACGCCGCTTATAAGACTCACGGATATAAGGTTCAGTCGCTTATTAGACTAAAAATCGTTTGGAACGATCCAAACGATCCAAATACATTAAAAAAAAAAATCGGTTATAAGACTCAAATTTCGTAAAATAAATAATAAAAAATCAACTTTTTTAGTTAAAATTTAGAAATAAATTGGTATTAAAAAATTAAACAATATTCGTGTTTCTGTTGATACCTTATAACGTATGATAATTTTTATCGCATATAAAAGTTTCACATTTATCGAAACGATTATCGTTATTATAGTGAGGTATCTGATTATCTGGCGGCTGCACAGTTATAGTAATTACGGGTACATAAATACACATACGCACACATGCACGTGTACATACGCAGTTACATTGCAGTCAACGGTACATTTTTTTACAAGAAATTTTTTATTAATGTATAATTTTTATATGTAATATTTACCTATTGTAATTTTTTTTTTTTTTTTTATCAGGATTATTAAATTTATTCAATAATAAGTTTGTAATATGTAACATATGTTAAAGTATTAAAATTAAAGCAAAATATGTAATGTAGTAAAATAAAATTATAAATACATAATCAATTTTTTTTTTCCGCACTTCGCCTATGATATTCATTCGGTTAGGTTATGTGATGGTCCCAAAGTAAATCTTATAAGCGGCGTCTACTGTATATGGTAAATCGCCGTTAGTAAATAATAAAAAAATCAAATAAATATTCTCATTAACCGGTTTTAAATTTATTATATTAATGATAATATAAAACAATTGCTGATTTGGCATAATAATAATATTACAGTTATAACAATAAAAAAACTAAAACTCATCAACATTACATTATGTATCGTTTATAAACATTTTTTGTAACTTAACAGTATTATTTTTTTTATTGTTTTTTTTTTTTGTTTTTTGCTACAAAGAAAATCTTATAAAAATCTTGTATCCAATTTTCAGTTTTAAAGGATTACACAACCAAAAAACGGTTTTTTTTTTTTTTTATAGTGTAAAAATATAATACTTTAATAAAAGAATAATTTTGGTTGGCTAAAAAATGTTGTCGCACTAATGTTTCAGTGTTTAAATATAAGTCACGTTTTACGCATGACATAAATCCACACCATTCGATGGGCCGTACATAAAATATATGCGTGGTATTTATTTCATGCGATTAAAATAATTATTGGAAACAATTGATTTTAGGTATAAGTTAGTAATTTACATTTATATAAAGTATATGTATTTCTTCAGATAATTGTATTTTTTCTATACAATTGAAATTTGTTTTAGGGTACTAAATAGGTATGACAAAAAATAAAAATATGTAAAATAGTAAACATAAATAATATTTTACATTGTTATTTAAAGTTTAAAAAAAATGTGTATTTATACCCCGATAAAACAGTTTAGCCCCCTCACCAACCCCTTGTGTAAGTAATGCTGGTTTCACAACTAGCTGTAACGAACCCGTCGAATAGACTAACTAAAATTTTTTTTTTAATTAAATAAAATAATACAACGACAATTTGAATTACAATATAATATTTTAATAATTTTTACATAAGAAAATTTTGAACAGCAATCCGCGGATTACTTTAGTCTTTACAAGTCACAAGTGAGAAGTAAGGCCCCGTGTGATCGGTCCCTTTTATATGATAGTGTTGTACTAACTAGATCAGCAAAATTCGGATTCTTAGTTTAATTGCGTCATGCGATTAATCTATGATAAGGTTGTTTAATTATTATTTAAATTGCGTATACTATTCCTAATTAACACAATCTACACAAGTACACATATCACGTATTTCTATTTTCTAAGTAAGAAAACTATAATGTATAAAATGGTCATGTTTCTTCTTTTTCTAATGAAATATAAGTCTTATTTATATTAACTGACGTAGATAACTATAGATAATTATAGTTTTATATTATTATAATCTACCATAATTTATTTCATTGATTGTTTATCTTTACGCTTCTTACAGTGTGCGTGAGTATGTGTGTGTGTGATTATGCCTCATGTTTATAAAACTTGTTATGTACATTACATTCTTTTAGAACATGATTTTTTTTTGTTATAACCTATAATATATACTAATATACTTTCCGTATCTACAAAGTATAAAAAATATTTTTATACAACGTTTCTCTTTACTTGCAATTGTTAAAGGAGTAACTACTAATTCAAATTAATTTCTATGTATTTTACCCTGTAAACACCTATGCTCATATTTTGAATATATTTATTTAATTAGGACATTTATTATATTCAGGATATTTTACTCTGTAAAATGTTTAAATAGGGATTTAATTTATAAACGATAAATAAAAAGTAGAAAAATGACAATTTGAACACATTTGTAAATAGTATTTTATTATTAATACATATTCACTTTCTATTAATTTATATTTTGACATAATAGTCATATTATATGACTATTTAAAAACTATTATTTTATTAGAAATATGACTATTATTATTGTATTTAGTTTTTGTTTAATTTGGCATATACATTTTTCAATTGTCTAATTTTTAATATTTTTTAAATATAGAGTGTCCCTGGATGATTAAACAATTACAATAACTTTTGTTCTATTTATTATTTTTGAAGAAAAAAAAATACCAAGGCACTGCGCTACAAATTTGAGAATTTAGAATTTTATTCTACGTTTGAAAAGTGAAGTTTAAAAATTCAAAATAATATGAGTTGATCTTAAGTATATTTAAAAAAAGAAAAAATGAAAAATAAAACCTTACATTTTGTAAAAACAGTCTTATTCTATAACTGTAAATATATTGGTACAATTTAATAACAAAAACAAGTATAAATGGTATAGCTCTACGAACAAGATGAAAATATATATTTATAAAAAATCATGTGGACAGGTTGAAAGTAGATTCAATAATAACGGCTTAACGAATCATCAGAATTTTCGTTACTGAACAGACCAAAATCCAAATTGAGCCACTGTAGTAAATCACCAGATATGTTAGAGTAGGTACTAATGTAACCTAAAACCTAACCAAAATAATTGGTCCACAAATCTATGATGGAATTTTAACTGAAGAACGCAACTTAACTTTCTAAAAAATTATTTATATTTACTTTCAGAAAATACCACACTTAATATTCATTCAAGTTTTTGGATACAGCCGGACGGAGCATCAGCCCAAAATAGTAAGTTAGTAAAAATATATTTAAATGTCACATTTTCGGAACAAGTTATAAGCTAAAAAGCCACGTATACCGAATTTAATACCATTGGTTTTCTTTCTAAAAGTTTATTTGAAAAATTAAGTTTACAGAACTGAATTAACAACACTAGAAGATTTAATACATCGGATTATAATCGCTTGTCAACAAATAACACTGGACATGCTACAAAATGTCACTAATTCTATAATTGATAGATACGAAAAGTGTATCCAAAAAAAATGGCGAACATTTTGAACATAATCTATAAATAAAAATAATAAATTGTATTATTTATTTTTATTATAGTTAATAATTCAATTATTTATATATTTCCTATGAAAAATGTTAATAGTCATATTATTAATGGATTTTGATTACCTTCAAATCAAGTAGAAAAGAAGTAATAACCAGTTCACTGGTGGTAACATTAAATAAGTGATATAAGAAATTTAAAAAATATATATACATCATATCGACCACGTTCTTAAGACTATGGTATCAACTATCAATGTTAAAGTGGTACTTTGTGATAACTTTGTATATCAATTCGTATCGGAATTTAACGATTGTAGTAATCTAAGGCGTAATGTAAAAGCTACGAATTATTAATAATTCATACATATTCATTACTGTTGATATTATTCACACCCCTTCTCTAGAAGTTGAAATGGCAATAACTCAGAAAATATTTATTGGATATTTAGGTACGTATTTTACAATAAAGTTTATAGAATAATATCTTACTCAATATGATTATATTGCAATTTTTATAATGAGATCAACTGGAAAGTTATTTTTTTAAAGTGATTAAGGGGTGAAAATAAAAATTTTATTAATAATTATATTGCGTGTCTCTTAACACAAAATAATAAAAGTAAAAAATAAAATAATTTTAATATTAACTGCCGAAATAAAAATTGATAAAATATGGTGAGACACCCTGTATATACACTATATATTACTCAATATTTTCAATAAAAATATACATTTTTGAAACATTGATACAATGTATAGAGTGTTTATGCTTAATCTCAATTGCAAATATATTTAGTAAAAATGACATTTTATTTATAAATTTACATAATTACAAGGTACTTATTTTAAAATCTGGAAATCGCTGATAATACTTGCTCACTATTTGTATTAAATATTGCTTCTATTCTTTGTTTTAATAAGTAGTTTGTTATAATCTTCTATCATATTCCAATCTCCACAATAAAATTTACTACTCGTAAAGTATTTATATAGTGTAGAAGTATTGGTGGAAGTTTATCGAAATGTAAGACTGTTAACTTATATTTAAATTGTCAAAATTTTATTTCCTTCTATCTCAGTAATAAATGACAACACGTGCAATATCGATATTATTAATCAATTTCTTTAAATACAGTTACATTTTTTTTCACGACTAATGCTCCAATAAAATCAAGACAATAGATTAATTTAACCTAAATGTGGTCACGATTCGAGACCTCATCGAGTATTCGAAAAATAGATGGTGCATACATTGAAATTCGCGAGTAATGTACTCGAGCTGTATTCGATTATATACAATTTTCGACCGGAACAATGGAATATTATCATAATTTAAATTATTATTTATAAAAAAAACTAGTATAAACTATTTCATCATCGGAAGGCGGTTGCCATCCGGGACGTCGTGATGCATAGCCATCCACCACCGCATGTAATTGTAATATTCTAATGTATCAGATAATTTATATTCGTGACGCAGTGTTGATGGCAATCGTTATTGGTTTTTTTTTTCAATGGATTGATACGATCGAATATTTATCTTAAACAGCATTGATATTCGATATAGATCAGCAACCTTCATCTTTTCTGAGGTTGAATTCACTGGCACTACAACACACTTGTCGATCTTGGACAACAAGAGAAAAAAACATAAACGTCATGTCAAATAGTGAATTATTCTGTTTTTTTTAAAAAAAAAAAAAATAAAAAAAATACTTATACAATACTTACACTGAACTCACACTGAAAGTTTAGTTTCCAACCCACTAAAAAAATTATAATTCTTCTATTTCTTATGTGCTGTATAAAGACATGGTTATCACAACAATAACACCATCGAATTCCTTGTAAAAAATGACAAAATAAAATTTTTTTTTTAAATTTTTAAGCATTGTAAAAATTATATTAGATACAAATAAATTCCAAATATATTGGATTGAAGTACATGTATTTTCGGAGGATCCGAATTAGGTCCCAAGTACTAGGGGTTAATCGCAAATAGTGTACTAGTTGGGTTCCGAATTTTTATAGGTACTACACTAGTTGTGTCCCGGATTTTTATAGGCACTACACTAGTTGAGTTCTAAATTATTTTAGGTATTACACTAGTTCCTGAACATTTTTTGGTAAATACTACATTATACTAACATTTTTCTTCCCATTTTAACTGACAGGACTGTCTATGATCTATTTAGACCACAGGTATGGTTAAAAATGTCTTTTATAGTTTTTTTTTGTTTTTTAGTTTCTTTTTTATTAAATTATAAGTAAAAATATTAAAAATGTTAAATTCATTATATAATAAAAATAAAAATTAATAGAAAAGAAACTAAAAACAAAAAAAAACTATAAAAGACATTTTAACTATACCTGTGGTCTAAATAGATCATAGACAGTTCTAAGTCTGTTAAAATGGGAAAGAAAATATTAATATAATATAGTACTTACCAAAAAAATATTTAGGAACTAGTGTATACCCTAAAATAATTCAGGACCCAACTAGTGTAGTACATAAAATAATTCGGGACTCAACTAGTGTAGTAATTTTAAATTCGGGACCTAATTCGGATGCAGTCTATATTTGGTTTGAATAGTTTATTTACTTAGCGAGAAATTATTTATTTTATACAACATAAATATATGATTTCACCAAATGGCCTAATTTCCATAGCTCTTGATTTATTACAAGTAAGCACACTAGTTTATTTACATTTAATTTTATACTATTAATATTACAATAATTTTTATAATAGGGAGAAAAACACAAATATTTAAGCTATTTTCTACCTACCATAGTTCAGCTTCAAACAAATTATAAGGACTTGTTGAAAAAAAGAATGGATTTTTGTAAATCAATCATAATTTGATAAACAAACTCAATGTTGACGAATACTTTTTTTGATTCATTTATCAAAATAATATCATTACACGGGAACGTATTTCCTTTCCAGAGAATGACTAACGAAATTTCACTCACATTATTTTCATTGGCTTATTGGAATTGTCGGTAAAGTAACAATAACCCTTTTGATTTTTATTTCTGGTACAACAAAATGACGGCTTTTTTTCTCTTTTAAAGATTTAACTGTTTTCCTAATACACACATTTATTTCAGTGTGTATATATTTAATGTATAAATATGGTATAAATTTAATAGAAATTCGGTTATTGATAATTTATTATGTGACATCGATGGTTATGAGTAAAAACTTATTTCATTCACACATGTTTGTTTGAAAATTGTCATATAGTACCTACATGTAGTACAACAAATTATTATTAATATAATAATAATAAAATAAAATTAAAATAAGTTATTTAATCCTATGAATATTTTATTTTTCGTAATATGTGGAACAGAAAAAAAAAAAGAACCAATGTCAAGTAAAATAGAGAAAAAATATGTAAGATTATAAACGACGTGAAAAATTGACGATCAAGCCCATATAGTGTGAGCATTATGATGACGCCTCCTTACGTGATATATGAAATGGGAAAAACACAAATTAAAAAATATGATACTTCAAACCAAGCCTTATGAAAAATTAAAAACTTGTGTAATAATTTAAGTACTCAATTATTTTATTCCTGATTTCGAAAAGTGTGTGTTTAAAACGTTTAATTGATTTTTTTTAAGTTATAAGGTAAATGTTCATACTTAAATGCATTGAAATTATCTAGAGATCCATGCAAATTAGTAAAAAAAATGGCTCTTATATCATACTATGGACATTATACTCGTAATTAATAAATTAAGTTATATGATATATTACGATATATTTTCAAAAAATTGTTTTAAGTATTGTAAAGCCAAATTATTATTTTCATTATCAATTTGATTTAAACATAATATTCTAATAAATACCAAATTTAACCAAGTCAATAAATTACAAATTTAAATACTGATTTTAATTTTGGTACTAAATCGCCTTTGAAATTTGTAATAAAAAATGTGTCCAAAATTATTAATTCTTCTGTAAGATATTGATAAATCTGTTATAAATTTTAATTTATATTTAAATTTTTTATAATATAATTTATATTAATATTTATTAAGTTTGTGTTAGTGTTGAGCAAATCATAATCTTACTAATGATTAAAGATTACGATAAAAATTTGTAGTTATTAGTCATAAAATAAATTAATGTAATCAATAATCACAATATAAAATTATTTTAAATGATTAAAGTAATAATATAATCATAGTGTTAAATACAATTGATTGAAAATGTGTTAATTTGTAATTATGACTAATTTTAATGATTATAATGTTTCAATAACGGTTTTAAGCTGAATAATAGCCGATCTAAGCTAAATTTTCAAGAGTTAAGTCATCAATTAATTCTATATAAAAAAAAAAAAAATGGTTTTAACCAATACATAAAAATAACAAAATTACTATTAATAGTACACGGAATATTTGATGATTTCTACTTAAAAAAATCAAAATTCGTTTAATTCATATTAATATATTGATATATACATTTATATATAAATTATAATTTATAATATAATAATAAATACAAATAAATTAATTAATTAATAATTAAATAATGAAATATTATACAGTATACATGAATGAAACCATGATCTACAACGTATATCGTGCACGAAACGTTAAAATTTAAAACTTGCAATTGTGATAATTATTAGTTATTAAATTTCAGCTGATTACCCTACATGAGATTAATTATGTCATGCGATATTATATCGCATAGAACAATAGCTGCAGTTTTTACTACGCATCACGATCCACAGACTAGAATAGAAGCATAGTTAATAATATCCATAGACATATAATAACATTACATAACATAATCATTATAATTAGGGCTCGAAACTTGATGCATTTTGCATTTTTTTTTTTTGTGGAACTTTTTAGACGATGCTCTCCTGGCCACAAATATGTTTCATTGTCATGTGAATCCGAATAGTTAATTTTTATTTTGTATTTTTTTGCTTTTTTAAGTTTATTACTTTTTAAGTCATTTTTTGACATTTTCCTACATTTTTAGTGATATCACATTAGTTCACTTTTTATCATTTTTTTGTCGACTAGTTTGCCGATAACTTAAGATTTGGAAATTACTACGGACTTAGATTAGTACCTATTCGATTTTATCTCGCAAATAACAGTCGTTACGTTATTGACGTGTGTACGTGTGTTTACGTGTGTTTACGTGTTCTATAATGAATAATATCTATTATAATATAATAGATATAATCTACTATCTTAATTTTATTATTTTTTCTAATATTTTCGAAATGCCGATAGTTAAAACGTCGCAACGCGTCAGTTATTGCTCGTCTGCGTCTCTCAATCACTTCAGTGGACGTGTAGAATTTTTCCAAATATAAATATTTATAAACAGATAATCGTCATTCATTTACTTCTGATAATATCAAATACGATTTAATTGCACAATGCAACGATTTTGATTTTTTCGTAATTTTAAGCTTTGATAAATTTATAAAAAAAATATTTGTAATTTATTTTTTTTCGTTTTTTAAGGACATTTTTTGTCATTTTTATGTCATATTTGCAACATTTTTTAGATAATTTTTTAAATGTTTTTAAGGTCATCAACTTCCGAACCTTAATTATCATATGTCTGGGATAATATAATTATGATAATTATACATATATTGGCTAGTGTGATACTACCATTACCATAAACATTATTTGAGTAAAAAGTCTATAACATAATACATTACTACATAAGTTCTTACAGCTATCAAACCACCTAGCAAACCAAACGGCAACTGTTATAGCTCTTTTCTCTTTTTTTTATGGTGTCAGCGGAGGATGTTTTATCCGGTTTTCACTATTTTCTCCGGATTCAGTACTACTTATACACAACACTTACAGATCACCCGGAGGCAAACAAGATAGAACCAAAACTCTGTTGAAGGAAACCGTTCGATATGTCCTAATGGTCTTAAGTATTGCTTTCCTCAGGGCCTTCATAATTTTTTCACGGTTTTTCGTAGTCTTGGTGCTATTTGTTGCTCAGATTAGGGAAACATAAAATAGTTTGTTCTTGAATACCATCATGAGGACGAGGTGTTTCTACTGGGATGGCCCACCCAGATTTGTCATGAGTCGGCGATGGCCATAGTAGAATCTGAAGGATCCTTGGTGATCTTAGAAACATGGAGTCCAGTTCGACGCAACAGTTCTAACTTTTAGAAATAGATAACTAATAATATGATATTAGGTAATAAAGTATACATAACTCATTAATATTTTTTGTAATATTTTTGTTATTTGCTGATTTTTTTTTTTTGAGCACTCATTCATTCAAAATTCAACCGATTTCAATTTTTTTTTCTCTGAGTAAATTATAAGTTATTCTATAAAGTAGCTATTTTCGATTATACTCGACAAAATCACGACAACAATCGACGCGACGCTCCTTTTATCTCCGGCGTTAAAAAATGAGGAAAAAAAGCGAGCACACCTTTCTACGTTGCATTTTTTTCTTAAAAATCATCGTCACACTATCCTTAATAATGTTCAGTTCGTCTGCTAACTTTCTGAGAGATATGTGACGATCTTGATTTAGTAGCGCGTGTACAAGAGCCTCGTTTTCGTCGATAACAGCTGTTGTGGGCCGGCTACTTCTTTCATTATCTTTTAACGAAGTTCTACCGTCCTTGAACCTCTCGTACCAAGTATAAACAATAGAGCATGATATACACCTTTACTAAAAGCAGTGTCAATCATTTTTCGTATTTTCGTAAAACTTTTAATGAGTCTAACACAAAATTTAACTACGGAACGTTGTTCGAATTTTTCTTTCATTTCGCGATTTGCACCTGCGACACCTCAAATACGTCTTAACTCGTAAATACTGAAAGGAAAGGTTACATGGTATCAGTTTTGTTTGATAGATTGCTTCATTTGTACAGGTGCTGGAGAAAAAGTTCGGGAACTTTTCCGACACACTGTGTATATCTATAAAATAAGTTAACAACCATTCAGGTTCAGCCACTGTCTTATATGATAAGTATTATATTGCCATGCGAATAAATAAATAAGTATTATATTCATATTATAGTACATATTACATTATATCATATTCATTATATGATACATATATAATGAAAAAACAAACTATTAATGATATGAGCTTATAAGCTCAATTATACCTCAATATACCTATAGGTATATCATAATTGAACCATACAAATACAGGATATAAGAAATTATTTAATCTATTGCGTGACTATTGAGAAGCAGTTATTTAACACATATGCTCAGGGATGGAATTAAGGGAGGAGCCCGAAGGTCCTCGCCTCCCCACATTAACATAAGTTAAGTTTTATTAATTCAATAGTGTGAAGTTTTTATTTTAATCTTTACCATTTTACCTTTGATATTGTTTCTCTCAAAATAATCCATCTCAAAAATAATGTTATAAATAATATAATAATAATATAATGCTATAATGATATGAGAATTTCCAAACATTCGTCAACTTTTACTAATTTTGGCAATATTACCTGTGACAACATCGACAAGTGAGCGATTTTCTCAATACTAAAACGCATAAAAACATATTTAAGAACAATAATGGGGGAAAACCATTTAAATGGGTTAGCTTTGCTTAATATCTATAAACAAATTTATGTAAGACCTGAAGAAGTATTAGATATGTTTTCAAAATCTAATCCTAGGAGATTACAATTATCTTTATCGTTATGCATTTCTTTCAATATTATTATAATTTAAATATAATCTTTAACAAATAAAAAAAATACACATTTAAAATTATTGTCAATTTGTATTATTTTAATTTAATTTTAATTACTAAAAAAATTTCAAATTTGCGTTCTGGATTATGGGCCTCCCACAAAAAAAAAAAAATTAAATCCTGGACCCATCACTGAATATGCTGTTACAGGATTACAAGACACGACTAGTTGTGAATCCGGCACTATACCTATTATTTTTTTTGCACAACATGACACGACGAATTGTGAACCCATCTTTATCGTAATATTTATAATATATTGGATATTTATAGTATTATTAATTTATTCAATTCTGTTATACTTTTTATCTGCGAACTCGCTGATTAACGTAGATGACGGCGTACAGTGACTAATAATGGCGCGATGGCACGGAAATTACTGTCGAAAATCCAGTTTCAATAATTTCTATAATACGTGACTTATTCTCCCCGGTCCTTTCCGTCTAACAAGCCAAAACATTACGTGTTACGGTTAAACCTGACGTGTCGTCGAAAAGATTAAAATAGTATTTCCATTAAAATAACTATATGTTTTAGATTTTGTGGCCTTCATTCTATAATAATAAACAAAGATAAATCTGTATGATATGTAATACTTTAATTTTGAAACAGTTATTATTTGCAAATAACTGTTTTTCTTTAAAGGGTGACGCAATTTCAAAGTCTCCTCTGGTGGAATAACACATTTTTGATATCCCGAGTAGGTACTGTCATTTGATGTTATCTATGTTATCGTCGTGTTACGAAATGTGATATCATAACGTAAATGGACGATATTTGCCACATATCAGTACTAGACACCCGGTTATGTGTGAAACGATCGAGAAAACCAGTTTTTTCGTAATATTGTCGCTCGAGCAATATATTCTTTAAGGTTGGTATCAACGCACAAGCGTTAATCTCGACTGGGTACCACGCTCTACGACCGTAATAATCTCATTCTCGTCACTCGCTCGTTTTCGATCTTGTCTTATTTTTTTTTTTTTTATTTCCTTAACTTCCGTGAACACTTCGATCCGTAGCTGCATTGTTTTGGCGTACAGAATTGGACTTTTTCGAGCTCAGTTAAAGCATTCTAATACCCAGCGGTTAGCATGAGTTCAACAGATGTCTTCGGCTTGTATGATTAGAAAATAAAGTCCTGGGCTGTAAGAACTCCTACTTTCCTTCAGGTACTATTCCATAATTTTAATTTAATGTAAGTTTACCATCTTCGTAGGTTTGTATGTCTACTAAATATACCTTTATCTACTAATTCAACTCATGACTAACAATTTAATCATAATAACTTTTTTAGTCTAGTATTGAATATATTATAAACAATATGGATAATCTGTTGTTAAGTGTAATGCCTAAAATCACTAGGTAATGTAGGTACATAATTCTTACATTTCCTAAGCATATATAATCCCTAAAACGGACCAGTATATTTATTGATTAAAAAATATACTTGATAAATACCTAACAACTTATTGGTATTATGAATATTATGAACAGTGCTTGACTTCAAGAGGATGGAGTACCCTAACTAATTTTCAGAAATTTTTGCGTCCCCCTACTATTATTACATTATAATTATAATGTTTCACAAGTCTTGAGAACGCTATTTTTTTATAAGTAAACAGAGTCTCTCTTCTTTAATTTTGCTAAGTCGAGCACTGATTATGAATAACAAGATTCTCCATTTATTAGCATTTAAGTGTGGACTTGTAAACATATTTGTTCATGTAGACTTTCATTTTTCAAAATAGAGTTGTAGAAAATAAAAAGGTTAAAATACTTTTGTTTAATCAAAATGTAATTTAAAAAAATACAAATATGATTAATCATGTACTGGACAATTAACGAAAGTAAGACTTAAGTAAGTTTCGTTAATGCTTTTGTAAGGTTAAGTACCAAAGTAATATAAATATATATATGTAATTTGTGTTAAAAATAATATGTTTTGTCATTCAATTGTCACTTACAAATTACATGTTGCAATAAGTGATCAGCAATAGTAATATAACAACTGTTTTATAATCAGTTCATAACATTCAATAATAATACTAAGCTACTGCAATAGATTAAAAATAAAAATAATATATTAAATTAATGTAAATATTAAAAGTATTTGATTTTCTTAATTTACCTTAAAGAATTATGGTAGTTTATATATTATATAATGCCTAGGAATTTTATGTTAAAATAATTTTTATTCATATTGCCTAAAACCAGCTGGCATTCATAATGTCTAGAAATTATGCATGATACATAAATTATTCATATTTGTCAATAACAAATGCACAAGCTTAAAAATAAAATGACCACTGTTCATTTGTTATATTTCTGTATTCGTTTTGTAACTCAATCATCATTTTAGTTTGTTCTTGTTGACTGATTTATATTATGATATGAACATCATTAACGATTCCAAATAATTCTTCATTATTAAATATTAAATCATTTTAGCTTCATCTGCATTTAATGAAAAGACACATTTATAGTACCCATTCTTATTATATCTTATAGATATAATTATTTATAATCAGTTCGCTGTTATTTTACTACACTTGAAAATTAATTTTATTATTCCATCAGTTGAATGAAAATAATTATCTCCCATGTTTTTTTTTTATTTAAAAGCCAATGAAGTAAATTTATCATAAAAAATATTTCTCATATTTTCATTTTTGTAAATTTATTTGACTACAACTTCATATCTTTCTTATAGGTGCTTATTTCCCAGATATACAAGAAGTCAAACATTATTAAAATTTGCCCATCATCTATTGTGGATGACAATAGTTACCAGTGTAAAGGCTATTTCAGCAATAAATACAACAAATTTTGATAAATTTCATCTTTATATTATATATGTATATATATAGTTATTTTGATTATGATTTAAATAGATAGAAATATAAATGACATCTATAGCTTAAAATTATAATTTTTAATTTTGAGTATAACTTGCAAATAAATTATTTTTTAACATTTTTTCTTCCTTCATTGAAATTTAATGTAGATTCAAAATTAACCAACAATTTTTCAAAACTTATTTATACTAAGAAACATGTTATGTTTAAACTATTATTATTTTCTAATTATTCTTCTATGATTATAGTGATGAGAGAAAGTTATCATAATTTCACATATTCTTTTGTTTGTAAACTTCAATTGTTTAGTAGGATTACAGAAAATGTCCTTCTAAAACGGTTTTGTGTTTTATTTAATATTAGTTTTAATAAGGTCTCAATGTAAAATTATGTTTTACTAATTATGCTATTTTTTTCAAAAATCTCTTTTACTTTTCTTGATTAAAAAAAATAAATATTGAGCTGTTTCTGATACTAATATCAGGGCTGCCACTTGGTCACTTTTTCAACTAAAAGTCAATTCTTTTTTCTAAGTCTCTAAAAGTCTCATTTTTTCAATGAAAGTCATTTTAAGTCACTTTTAAAAAAATTCATTGATAGTTTCCCTAAAATCCGTGTTGTATAAATATATTATGTATGATAATTTTTATTTTTTATATCGCTTATTTTAAACTAAGGTATTTTATAAATGTATTATTGTCAATCACGATTAATGATATAGTATCTTAAATCATGTTGCCAATCAATAATAGTCAGAAATAATAGAAGATAAATTAATGATATGATATTTAACCAGTAATCACAAAATAATTGTTATCCTGACAACAGTGGTATATTGTTATCAAATATCACTGATATTTATTGTATTATACTTAATAATGGGAAAGTGTAAATTTCAACATACGTGACTTCAAAAAGTTGATTCATTGGGATGCATATCTGAGTGGTGTAAAAAGAAAGAAGATGATTGTGGTTATTGTATTCCATGTGAGAACACTTTCAATGCCAATAAAGGATATCAAGCAGTCATGCAACATGTGAAATTCGGAAAACATGAAAAAAAAAAGGAACACTAAAATGTCACCATTTCAACTGCGATTGACATCTAATGTCGAAACCAACACTGGATCAACCACAAGTAACATAGAAAATAATATATTAATGTACAGGGTGTTTGATTCAACAACAAAATCTGAATTACTTTGAACAATAAAATCTGTAATTCATAATTACTCTACGTATTCAGCAGATAGAAATTCAGAAATATTTCAGTCTATGTTTCGACAAAATTTTCCAAAGTCATTCTCTTTGTCACGCACTAAATTAAGTTACTTGACTACTGAAGCTTTAGGGCCATATTTCAAGGACATCATGGTAAAAGATGCTTATAAGTCTCTTTATTCTATTCTTTTTGATGAAACTACAAATGCTAAAAACGAAAAAGAACTTTAAATTTATACAAGACATTGGTCTGAAAAATAAAAATAAATTACAGTTAAACATTTAGAAACATATTTTTAAGGACGTTCAACAGGAGAAATATTGTCTGAACATATTTTTAAAGCATTTACTAATGCTAATATACCTTTGATAAATATGTTAACGATTGACAGTGATGGCCCTAATGTTAACAAAACAGTCAAACGAATAATAAATAAAGAATTTTTAAGTGCTACCAAGTATAATTTGTTGGATATAGGTAGTTGTAATATACATACAGCACATAATGCATTCCTAAAGGGATTAGAAAAGTTTGGAGAAAAGTCATCTAATCTCTGTGTATTTATTTTTCACTATTTTGATAAATTTTCAAGTAGAGTGGAAGATTATGTAAATTCAAGTTAAATTAAATGTTCCTGAGGAAAAGTTTATAAAACATATACCGTCTAGATAGTTAACACTAAAGAATTCTTGTAGTAGGTTATATGAACAATCTGCAGCTGTGAAAGAATATTTCTTAAAATTTGTTCCAATGAAACATCCATCCCAGACTAAGACATCATCATTTCAAAAAATTCGTTCTATATTGAGCTCTCCATCCTATAAAATGAAGCTTTTATTTGTGATAAGTAGCATAACAATTCTTAGTAGTATTCCTAATTAATTTAATAAAATCTGAACCTCTTAATAATTCATTATTAAAACATATGCAATATCTACAACCAGCTGAGCAAAAAAAAGAACGAAGTTGTTTAGACAATAAAAATTGCTCGAGCACTTCCATTTGATGTGCCAATTGATTACCTTTTAGATGAATGGAAATTACTTCAGTTAGAGCTCATGGAAAATATAGTTGAAACATCTAAAATTGATCATTATTGAAATATATATATTGAAGATAATTCAAAAAATTTAAACTATCCTATCATTGCTAAAATTATAAAAGCATCACTTTCTTTAACACATGGAAATGCTGATGTCGAACGTGGTTTTTCCAACTCTGGTAAAGTTCTAACTAAATACAAAACTTGCATATCATTAAGAATGTTAAAAGCTCGACTATACATTAAAGATTCCTTAAAATTTTATTTTAATAAACTAGAATTAGTGCTTTTAACAAAAGAACTTTTATCACTGGCTAAGACAACAAACTTTTCTCATAAAAATTATTTAGAAGAAAAAAAAAACTTGAAAAAGAAACTAAAAAAAATGGAAAAGATGAAGATGAAAATAAGTTGAGGCTGAAAAAGGAAATACAATTCAACAATAAGAAAAAATAAACTTGGAAAAAATGGAAGAGAATTTAAATTTACATAAAAAAAGCATATAGAGAAAAAAAGGATGAAAATGACAAATTGAATGAAGAGGCTTTAGAGCGAATGAAAAAAAAGTATTCAAAATGGAGATTTAAAAGGGATAAAAATAGCTCAGTCTTTTCTAGAAGGAATTTTATCCCTAAAAAAAAACTGAAGAAGAAAAATTAAAGGAAATTAATAGTCTTCAGAGAGAGGTAGATCATTTTAAACACAAGCTACTTACAACATTGTTGGAACAAAAATAAATATTGTTATATAATTATTTTATTTTTTTTAATTATTTTAGTAAATTACCTGAAAATGTTTATTTTGTTTTGTTTTAATAATTTTAATATGTTAAAATTAAATATTTTTTTTGTATTCATTTTGTTATGCTTATATTTGAATTACTATTTATTCCTATTTATACGTGATGCAACGATTTAAAAAAGACTGTTACTTAGAATAAGCTTAATTTATAAATATAAAATATGTTTTTGTTTGTTGTATATACTATTTAAGAATAAATTATAAATATTTCAGTTGAATAATAATATGTCTTATCGTCTATTTTTAGGTTACATATATATTTTATTTAAAATAGTATATTTATATACCTATAAATATATTTACTAATACATCACTGGCCTAAGGACTCTCACCTGCTCTAATGAATGATATCAAAAATTAAATACTAATTTAATAAATTAAAACAATAAACAATTATAGTTAAAAAATAATGGTCACTTTTTTTTTTCATTTTATAGTCACTCTTTCAACTATTTTAAATTTAAAATCTAGTAGCAGCCTGTAATATAAATTACGTTTAACATACATTATATAATTAATTAAATTATAATTTATTTGAAATACATAAAATAGTTTTATATTTGGTTCATTGCTTTTTTTTATTTAATATTTATACTTGTTCTAAATTGAATAATTACATTATTTTTATTTTTATTTTTTTCAGCTATTTGTTGTAATAATGATGGACGAGATTGTACTACAAGAAACTAATGTTCAAACACCAGAGAAAATATTTCCTTCTAAGTTGATTCTTTTAGGTGAATCATCAGTTGGAAAATCTAGCCTTTTGCTAAGATTGATTAATAGACAATTTTACAATTACCAAGAAAGTACTATTGGTGGTATGTTTTTATATAAATTTGAATAATCTCTTGAAACCATTCATTTATATAACAATTAATTTTCTTTAGCTGCATTCTTTACTCATACAATACATTTGGACAATGGAGCTGTTAAATTTGAAATTTGGGATACAGCTGGTCAAGAACGTTATAATAGCCTTGCACCAATGTATTATAGAAGTGCACAAGCAGCAATTATTGTTTATGATATAACTAATAAAGTAACAATTTATTTGTTTTATATTAATTTATTTATATAAGATTATTAGGTAATTAATTTAGTTTTATTTTAAAAGGATACTTTTGAAAGAGCTAAGTATTGGGTGAAGGAACTCCAAATAAATGCGAATTCTGGAATTATAATAGCTCTAGCTGGTAATAAGCTAGATTTAAATACCATAAGGAGTGTTGAGACTGATGAATCACGTACATTTGCCCATGAAAATGGACTTATATTCATGGAAACGTCAGCAAAAACCTGTGTTAACGTCACTGAAATTTTTAAAGCAATTGGTATGTTATGAATAAAATAAAATAAAATAAATTGTATGAATTTTAATACATTAAACTCTGTGGCTTAGCTGAAAAACAACAAAACAATGCGACATTAAATACAGCCGGGAAATTCCAAATTCGTAATACTGAAGAACTTAATGGGACTTTAAGCTGTTGTAAATGATATACTACTATGGGTAATTTTTTTCATTCATTGGAAAAATAATTTTGCAATAGCAAGAAATTATGGATCATTATGGATACTATTTATATTAATTTTTAATGATATAATTGTAAGATTGTTAGTTTATTCAAAACCATATGAATAATTAAATAAATAATATTTTTTATTATATTATATTAAGTAATATGTTATAGGCATTATCATTATTAACAATCTATTGACTACCATTAAATAAGTTCATTATAGATACTATTTATATTATTTTTTATTGATATAATCATTATATTGTTAATTTATTTAAAGCCATATAAATAATTAAATAAATAATATTTTTATTACATTATAAATTAATTTAATACTATTTAATTATAAACTATTGATTATAGTTATGTATATATATATTACTATCAAATATTATGTTATTGTATTTAATAATATTATTGTAAATTCAGTTTTTTACTATTTTTTGATCTTAATATTAGTTCCCGTTAATTAACTAGAAATGTGTTAATAGTGAAAATTATTGAACTATTATATTATTAAGACAATTATTGAATTTATAATTACTAAATTATATTTCTTATCATTCTTAAATATTTTACTTTTATTTTTTTATTTTTATTAAATGACTATATTTATTAAATATAATTATGGTATTATGAAATATTTATTTGAAAAAAAACATGTATTAAATGTATGATAACAATTATATATATATATATATATATATATGTATGTATAATAATTATAAAATATATAATTTATAAATTAAAAACATGGTAAAGATCAGGAATGTTCAAAATTATATTAACTAGATTAGCCTTATTGTATACACATAATTGTAAATATAGAAGAAGATATTACCTAGTAGGTCTGCAAATGAAAGAAAATGAGGAAAAAGGGAAATGACCACAGGGACACCCCAGAGAGAAATGGATTGACCAAAGGACCCGAGCCATTAGGTATCGAAAATTGGTATGATACGGCACAAGATAGAGAATAGTGGTGAGATATTGTAATAATGGCAAAACACTCTTAGAGAGTAGTTTGGCCAGAATAAGAAAAAATAGATATATTACACTTATTTATAAATTGTAATAGGTTATTTTAATGACAATCATTGTTAATGAAGTGATGAAGAATGACAACTAATGATTAATTTATAAAATGTTGCGCCTGATTTTTGCTGCCCTAGGCAAACGCCTTAGTTTACGTGAGTAGGCAACTCAATGTTGCACTTATACCGTATGCACAGCGATGGCGGCGACGAATGAACGGGAAACAAGTTATTAGTACAACTGATGGCAAATGGACGAGGTAAATGATTGGGAGGAAGATTTCTGTGACCCATTCGGTTTGGTGCAATGATCAAAAAGCTTACACACGAATCGGAAAAAGTACTTGAGCTAAAATGAAAACTACATGAAGACTGAACTGGTGATCCCGACGATCAGGGCATTCTCTCGTATACCACATATCATTAGGGCTAGGATTTATTTGCATTTGCATGTTATCTTCCTTAAGTCTTAATTTATTGGTTTTCAGTATGTCCACAAAATGATCTATTTTCGATTTAATAGAACTATTTTTTTTTCTTTAAATTTTGAACATAATACGTATTAATTGAATATTTATAGATTTTTGAGAATCTTATTAATATTTAAGCTTAAATTTTCAAATTTTTATAATACTGTTTATTTTAAATGGTATTAATTTAATGAACGTTTATTTTTCGAATCATCGTAAATATACTACATAAATAATTTTATCTTGGTCGGACTATCGATGTAATTATTCACACATTATTTAACGACGTTATTATTAGAGGTCTGCGCGGGCCAAAAATTTTAGGTTATTTATTAAAAAATAAATAGATTTTCTTCTGTTTTTATCGAACCAGTGATTTCAGAAAAATCTGTATTAAAAGGATCTGCTGCCAAATTTTTAATTCTTATCTAAAACTGTGTAACATGTACCGAATCTTAAGACTCCAACTTCTCCAGTACGTTTTCCGTGTCTTTTTTCCGAGTGATCAGTAGGTGTCCGAGATTTCTTAATTTGAAGTTTCTTGACAAAATATTTTTTCCAGTGGTAGGGTTAGGTTAGATCAAATAGGTCAGATCAAATCTCCAGCTTAGAGAACTAATCCACATGAGTTACTTAAAGCTAGTGTAGGGCTATTACGATACACTTTATTGTGTGTTGAGCAATGTGCACGATATCTTCCTTACGCCTGTGAGTTAACAATGTTAACTATTATTTAATGTTTATCAATAATATTAACAATTTGTATAATAATAATGATTAATTACAGCAATTTTTATTTGTTATAAGTTATAAAAAATACAAAACCATAGTTCAGTACAGTTTACAAGTAGACGAAAATACACATAATAAAGACAGTACTAACTGGGCCACATTTCCGCGATTGATATTAATCTTAAATATAATTATTATATTATTAATCCCTAAAATAATCTAAATATGAATTTAATTAATTTTACATTACTCCACGCTCCACATATTATCTTAAGTTATTATATCTATAATTGTTGTCACCATTGTCGATATTTTTGGTTAAAATAAAGTTATTGAGCAAATATTAACCAAAATTTGTCCGTAACAAAATTCAAATTCGGAGATTTTTTATTTTACGTCGCGAAATTATAAATATTCTATGCGAACTATGTGCTAGATAGATAATTTATGATAATTTGTATTTTCGTAATTTCATAACTTGATTATAATTTTTTCCTGTAATTACTGAAAAGCTCAAAAAAAGTTTGATTCTAGACATATTTTATAATTATTGTTATGAAATATAATTCTATATGCGTGATATTATTATACAAATTACAGTAAAAAGGTAGCCCGTGTGCAGAACCGAAGGCTGAGTCTACGTAAAAGTACAAGTAGTCATTATTCTACGTATGGGTTGACAAAATACAACATACTATTCAATATATAAATACATCAAATCATTTAAATTTACAATACAAATAAACTTACAAAATTTATTACAAAAATGCGTAAATTTAACAAATAGTAAAATAAAATAAAATATTTAAATAAGACTTGTATAGGTAGGTTAAACATGGAAAAACAAACTTATTTTTACGATATAAATTAAAGTTTATCATACACATCGAATCTTTTAGTTATAATTCTATTAACACATATTTTATTATTTCAAGTTTGAATATAAATCGTTTTATCGGTAATGGTGGTAGCCTAGATCTCTACCGCGATGCTTCGTAATTAATTTGCCTGTGGTTCGATAACGCTTCGAATTTGATTTCCAACAAAAGTGATTTATATTCCCACAATTTTCATTACTACTGCTACAGGTATAACTAATATCTCCATCGTAACAATTATTAATTCTGTTAACGTTATTACCATTACTTATATTATAATGGTTTTTTTGACATGGTTGTTGGTGATATTTACTTTCTGCATTTTTTAATGACATTACTTCCTGAAATATAAATATATTTTGTATTTTACTAAATAAAATATGAAATATACTAGTTTATATATAAACTATCAACTAAAAATAATTATTGCATATTTTTATAATATCGCAAATGAAAAACGAATAATATTGATATTATAAAGGTCCCCTAGTACAATTTTATATATATTCTAACCTATTAAATAGGCACTTTTGCGTATTTATTTAAAGCTATGATTAAAATTTGAGCCCTAAATTGAAAATAACACACGATATTAAAATGTTAAATATCATAATATTTAAATTTAAATTAAATAATAGTATATCACTAAATCCTATTTGCACTAATACTATCAAAAACATATCTATGGAGTGTCTCATGGTACACCCTAAACCTTTTCGTTCATACCTGTAACAAGTTGCTCTTGCGAAAGAGCGTTTTTGAAATAGACTCACATAAAACCGAAATTTAAGTAAACTATGAACAAGATCATTCATATAATTATATGTCGAACAGGAATTAACAGTTAATGTTAAAACTTCTGAAGTTAATTTGTAAAGAATTTAAAAATATTGTGCAATTTCAGAGACGATTGTTATTATAAGTTTATACAATTATTACGATACATAAATTATACTATTATAATCAAAATAAAATAAAACTAGTATTAATTTAGTGTTTTTATAAAATAGTAATTTAAATAATTTAATTTTGCCCATGAATACTATTCTTAATACTGTGGGAACAAGCGTGTGTGACGTGATGGTAGTCGCGCGATTCGTTCCCAACAATTAAAATGATAAGAATAAAACCAACGCTTTTTGTGTCAGTAAACACGACAAGTATTTATTGGCATAAAAAATAAAGATTGTACAAAATAAGATAATACACGCCCACGCGGGTATTAATAATAAAATGCGAACGCGTGACAAGGTAGGATACAAAAATAAAAGAAACTTGTTTTGTCGACGAAACAGTGCATATTTTAATTAATATATTGGGCGACATAATTGTCGCCTAAAATATGATATCTTTAATTACTGAGCAATAACGATGTTTTGATAAAAATAAAGATATTTGTAATTATTTTTTAATTTTTGTTTAGTAGTTATTTATTATGCTTGATTTTGTCATTTGTTTATCATTTTGTTTGACGATTTGAAATATTAATTATATTGATTATCAGAATATCTACAATGGAAAACCAATAAAAACCATACGATACTTTATTATATATACCATTACGGGTTTGGATGGTATTATTAGTTTCTAAGGTTTGAAAAATTGGTTTCTAAAATTTAATTTTTTTTATAGGTTTTGCATAATTTGTTGATGTTGATTTCATCGATTTTGATCATATGCGTGGACATTTTTTTTTGTCGTCCAGAGAAAATTCCTTAAAACATTCATTGTGACGGTGTAAAAATGTGTCACTTGCGAAACACGTCAAGGAATCGTGGTTTGGAGTATCGGACGAAGCGTAGCTAGTGGTGCGGAATAAGGATTATCGCGTACCCTAAACTAAGAGACCAGTCGTTTACATTGGCAATCAAGCTATCAAGCTACTAACCATCATAACGGTTATCATCGCCATGGCGATGTTTGTGTTTCGAAGAAATGCGTTGCTCCATGTCTTTTAAAGTTTCCAACCATGGCTTAACGGTTTCGACTTTTGCAGATCCGATCACTCTACCTTCTTCGTTAAACATCAATATGTCCAATACCCTGATGGTTTTTCGCAATTTGCACAAGGCGGAAACATAGTCATCTGTGATAAAAAAAATATATAAATCGAGTTTTCCAAATAAATAAATAACATTTATTACGATGAAAATAAAATTATCACCTATAATGATTTTATTTATTGCCGACAATATAGTCCGTTTGCACACAGAAACCACTTTATCATCGTTTACTTCCATAGTCTGCTTTGTCACTATAGTCTGTAAAAATAAAATTAGTTGACTAAAGATAATATTTATTTGATAAAATGCATGAGGCTGGTCACAATACTTTCACGAAAAAAAAATGTATTTTCTTTATGTTATAACTTTTCATAAAATTAGGTGTTACACAACAATTTTTTAATATAACAAATCAAAGTTATTGAAATTCCCGCTCATTCAATCAATTTTTAAATAAGTGTTAGTTAAGATAGTTTACTTTAGCTATCGTTTCATCTTTGTTTGATGGCCGCTGTTGCTGTCCTAACCGAGCGTTGTTAACGATTACAGTGGACGTCATATCAGCGGCAATAGTATTCTCTTTCAAATGCAGTCGTCGAAAACGTGATGATGAATCATTTGTTATCATTTCAGCAGCTGCTGTATTGTTATTTTCTAAATATATATTTTTGTAAAATATTTTACATTTAAAAAAAAAAAAATAATTACTTGCATAGAAACAATGAATCGAGTAAGATACGAGTACATGAGACAGGTGACTGATACGATATTGATTCTTGTACATTTGAAATCAATATACCATTGGTTTATAAAAACGATTCTGAGGGAACAAGAATCATAAGAATATATCTAATGTTATATTATGCAAACTTGCTTGGCCTAAATCGTGTGAAAAAAAATCGTACCTATGTTTAACATAACTTTTGAAGTTTGATTTAATTAATTTAATAATTAACTGTTAAAATTATTATCATCAATGTATAATGCATATTATGTTAATATAAGTAAGTATCTAGTTTATATTTTATGTTCTTGTAGTTAATATGTATAGACAAAAAAATTTTTAATATAGTTTTATCAAAATGTGTGATATTCGGATAATTTAACGAATTTAGTTGAAAATCCAAATTTTGTCAAAATTTAATATTGTAATAATAATAAAAAAAATTGAAAAATTGGAATCCTCCAGTATTTTTTTTTTTTACTACAAGAAAATCTTACGAAAGATCTTTAAATCCGTTTTTTATACCTTAAATATAAAAATGTAAAGTTTAATACGTTTTTAATTATAAAAAGGTTGTAGATTTTCATGATTGTTGTCAAATGTTGTCGATATTTAAAATTTAAACGCTTATAAAAGAAATATTCTAATTACAAAATTATTAATCAGTAATTTTTAGCGGGAAAATAAGAATATTGTACTATTTTTGTTGCACTTCGTTTATTTTATAGATATTTTATGCAAAAAATCTAAGAAAATATGAATATTTAAAATATCTTATATATTTTACCAAAAAGGTTTTTAATGTGTTATTAGAATCTAATAAAAATGTAATCTTTACGATAATTTTGTATTGAGTTACGACAAGAAAACTAATTCGAATTTGTCAAAAAGAGGTGTCTCGTAAATACAGTCTTTTTTTGTAATTTTAATAATTTTCTCTCAATTAATCAGAACATTGTTGAAATTGTTGATAAATTACCTTTCTGGTTCAGTTTTTAAAAATAAAATTTGCTATCAGTAATAAAAGCAGTTAGTGATCGGAACAAAAAATTTCAAGTTGAAATCGTCTAGACATCAGGAAAAAATTAATAAAACACGTGCCATGGTGGAATAGTCATTCCACTCAGAATCTTAAATTTTCAAGAGAGTAACGAACAATATATTTAATATCTCTAACGTATACAATGGTTAGTGGTGTATGACTATTATTACCTACCATTAGAATTTATATGTTGTTGGCAATGTTGAATTGCATTGCCTATTGTTAGTGCTCGTGGTAGTTGCTGCTGCTGTGAATTGTATTCTATCATTGTGGATGGATGATGTATGAAGTGTGAATATGATTCAGGTAGTAATGATGAAATTAAAGGAGGTATAATTGATGGTACTGGTGTTGGCGGTGGTAGTAAACCGTTTGCTATCATTTGATGGTACATGTAATGATGTGGTTCTTGTTGAACATTTTCGCTTACCGTTCCATAAGAAAGTGGATAGTACAATTGATTGTGGTGTTGACCATTACCAATTATATTATCTCTAAAAGTCTGTTGCTCGATTCCTTCAATCAAATTATAATAATAGTTTTTTAATCAATAAAAACAACTTCTATTGAAGTTGAAATAAATAGAAATGTAGTAAGTTCTAAAACTATTAAGAAAAAAAAAATCTAAATTTAAATATTATGTCTATTATACTAAATTATAATAATATCTATAATAATTTAATTAATTAATCAATTACCTAATAAACAATATAATTAGGAATTACAATTGACAAAGTAATACTATGTAAATTAAATCAGAAAATATTATTTTCATTACAGATTTTGTATTTTTGAAACCCAAACAATGATTATAAACATTTAATTTATTACAACGATCATTTTTAATAATAAAATAATAATATTAGAGCTTAGCACACGTAAAAAAATACAGCAGTTTTTAATTATGTTGTTTAATTTTTCCAAAATTTAAAATCCAATGCTTAAAAAAATCTGTATTGAAATTACGATCTATTTTCGTACAAATGAGAACAATGTATGTGAAACTTTAAATTAAATTTTCAAGATTTTTAGTCAATTTAAATATTGTTATTAACATTTGTATGAAAATAAATCTAAGAACACATAAATATATCTTTTAATAACAAAAAAAAAAAAAATATTTTGAAAATTATATTATTTCCCCATAATACTAACGCTTAATGAACATTTCAAGTGTATGATTATTATTTTTGAAGTTACCTACGATGAAAAAATAATTTGTATCTATACCGAACATTTTCATTCAAATTCGAATTTTCCCGAATATTAGTAAGACTGTTGAGAAATTAAAAAACTATCACCGCACTCATAAGTTCCAATTAGACTCGTTTTGCTATTAGACGTGTGTAACAATATTTGTGTAATTTTTGGATAGGAGTGCGATAGGCAGGGCCGGACTGGGCAGACGGGATACCGGAAGTTTCTCAGTGAACCGCTTGAATTAAAACATTTTTACTCGATGGGAAGTTTTTTTTTTTTTAGTTCTATTGGTTTAGGTTCAATGTGTCGACGGATAAAGACGCATTTTCTAATACGCTTGCATTAGAAACTGTTTAAAATTAAATAAACGATCTTTTAATTTTTAATAATGATATTAAGTGTTCAAAATCTCAAAATAATGTACAATCATTTTGTATGAAAATATACATTTTCTTAGGGTTTTTTTTATACCTTTGGTACATCTAAGTGGGTCGTTTTTTTATTTTTCCGGTAGAAATTTCTAACCTAGTCTGGCCCTGGAGATAGGTTGATAATAATAATAATAATTGCAAACTCTATTACATAAGTTTGTATAAATATAATGGTACAATCATTATGCAACAACAACAATTATTGTTGTTCACGGAACTCTCACTAATATCTCACTATAAATTTAATTAAATTCCATTTATTTACAATTCGTACACATGTTGCGTGTGTATATAGCTATGGCAGTATCTTGAAGTTTTTATTTTCAGATTTTGAACTACTTAAAATACTTGACTCACTCTATGCTACTGACACGCACATTAATTAGTTTTTATGTAAATTGTGAAATAAACATGTAATTTGATTGCAAATAAGTAGATATATAATTTTATTTTAAATAATAATTATTTTTGATCTATCAATTATTATTAATTGATTATCAATTATTGATCTATGAAATAATCATATCCTAAGTGTTTATTATTTATGTTAAAAAAAATAGCTAGCTTTTATAATAATTTCTAATCATCTAAATTACATAATTTTCATAACAATGAGTAAAACGAAAATTATTATTAGAAAATCGTCGACAAAAAACCAAATGAACAGTTCAGCCATATAAGAGGTTTGGTATTTTATTTATAACTTACAAAATTCTTACTTTTATTACTGTTTTTTTTGTCCAAAACTATAATAACTGCTTTATTACTTCTAAATATGTATTATGCACATATCTCAGATAACCAGATAAACAATATTACGAGTTCTATGAAGAACTCTAGAGCTGTTTTCTGTATAATAACATTTTTGAAATATAACCAGTAACTTTAATTTACCTCTTAAGTTGAATTGTTTTTTTAATATGTCATTCGATATTGCTGTACTTTTTATAGGATTATTACTCCCAAAATATACATTTTCACTCTTAACAGTATTCTAATTTTGCTGAAGCGCTACTTAAGAATACGATCTGTAAACTACTTCAAATTTAAATTCATTTTCATTAATGCAATATATAAACATAAGTCAATATCTTCTAGTTCCAAAATTTCAATTACAAATGGATCTTGAAACCGTTTCTTAGACTTAGATTTTTAATGTGAAATATAGATAATTTTTATTTTGATGAAATATTATTATTCGTACATCAATATGTGCACAGAGTGAAATCATATGTAGTAAACTTAAAAAAAGTAACTCGTTTACACATCAAACATTAATTTTCCGAATCAATTATCAATATGGTATTTCAAAATAAACAATAATTTGGTAAAAATTATTAAGAAATTACTAAAATAATAAAATAAGTGCCAAACACAATTTTGAATATCATTTATTTATGATTATTTTAATCGTAGTTCATATTTAATAATTATTGACATTTAGAAATCATTTAAATTGATAATGATTCATAATATTATTTCATTTAACAGGAGCAATTTTGATGGGAATAACAAAATATTAGTTTCACGAACTAAACATTTATTAAATATATTATTATTATATGACTATTTTTTTTTATTTATTATGTTAGAAAATGCTTCATATCTTATACTGTGCCTTATCCGAGTACAACTTTAAATTTTTTCGTTTTATGTTTCTATTATGATCGACATAAGAACTAAATATAAGGTGTTTCAAAAACAATGCAGAATTTAAATCTGCTATAAATTAAATGTATTTCTTTTAAAAAAAAAACATAACAAATATATCATTCTTTTCGGGAGAAATTAAGGCTTAACAGTATCAAACAATATCGGGCATTTGATCTTTCCTACTAATCCTACATGTGATTATTCTTCTTTTTTTTTTTTTTTTGAAGTGTGACAAGGTGAACTCAAACATTATTGATGTTCATTTAGTTCAAATAAGGCCAATAAAATTACTGAGCTCAGTAGGTATTCTTGTATAGTTACAACAAGACGGTGCAACTTGTTACGCTTCAAGAGAAACAATCCCTCTGTTGTGTGGCCAAAGCTACTCACCTCGATCTTGCGACTTGAAGCCCTGTGATTTTTTTCTTATAAGAATAAACTAAGTTACGAGTTTACCAGAACATAGTTCGAATTGTCTTGGAACTTAAGCAAGAAATTAGTCTTGTCCTCAACGAACTTAATGGGACAATATGTGATCGAGTAATGGTAAATTGTATGGAAAGAATAATCGCCTGCAGGGCTAGTAGTGAGGGTCATATGCCCGATATGGTTTTCACTGTTAAACCTTAACTTCTCCTCAAGAGAATGATATATTTATTATGTTTTTTTAAAAGAAATAAATTTAATTTACAGCAGATTTAAATTCTGCGTTTTTTTTTTTTTTTTGAGACGCCCTATAGTATCCTCTATTTAAATATTTAATTACTTAATATTTTTAAATATTTACCATAAATAATTTTTTTCTGCGTAGAGAGTCTTATACCTTTTTTTTTCTTTGTCATAAATATTACAACAAATATTATACCTTTAATACAATTTTACTACCTACCATATTTGTCTTAAGAAAATAGGGTACTTGACTGAAAAACCGATATCCACTTTTTACGTTTTACATGAAATGCTTACCTTTCTCTCTAGTGTGGTTTAAGTTTCTTTCGTGGTACATGGGCCACTGAAAGGCATGGTGATTGTTCGCCAAAATTCTTTGAACTATTTCGCTGTCATCGTCTTGTCGTGGTCCAGGATACATGCCTACATATGTATGCCTATATAATGTATCGCGTACCTATTAACATCGATTTTTCTGCGGAATCATAACCAAGAAAATTTGATTTGTTCACAAAATGAATGAATAAAAAAAAAATTGGGAATAAAAACATGTATATTCGTTATATGTAGAATTCAGGCTTATTATTTTAAGTATTATACCCCTATCCACCACGAGTGTTTAAATTAGCCTTTTAAATGAGTTTTTTCGGTTAAAATTATTTTTGTTTAACTTAACAGTAAACTGTTATGATAAAGTATCTTGAAAACTTTGAAACTTTAAAATCCATAAATTATTATATTTTAGAATATATTTTGTAATAATAATTTTTGAATTAATTAATATTTTGAAAAACATCACAGAACGTTTTCTTTTTTTTTTTAAAAAAAACACCCAAGTGATGACTTAAAAAAACTTTATCCATTTAAATATGCAAAATAATATTTCAAAAAAAATCTAACCTATATAAAATATTCTTGTTCCACTTTTCTGTATAAAAAGTATGCTACATGATAGTTGGTTAACAACCCGAAAATGTGATTATAAAAAAGAAAAGTATTGTTTTATCCAAAGTATGTAATTCCCTAAAAATAAAAAGCATAAGATTATACGAGTATTTTTTGAATAATTTGAATCCGAAGTATTTTACCTGTATTAAATTTTACTAATAAAAAAAATTGCCAATTAAATGTAAAAACTAATTTTTTTTTTTTTAACAATACCTCATAGAGCTTGAAATATACTTATTTGTACATTTATTTTTATATTAGTTACATTTTTAATAAAAATCGATTATTTTACAACAGAATGTTAAAATTAAATGAAATAATATAAATATATATATATATACATATGTTTTTATAATAAGAACTGTAAAATACGCAATTAAATGAGAAAACCGTGTTCTGCTTATTAATTTACGAATTCTAAATTTACTTTTTTTTAATAAATATTAAATAATTCATGAACTAAACAATTTTCATCTTCTTAATCACATAAATGTACTATAATTAATAATGTACTTAATAGTGTTACTATTCGGTTAAATTTGTAAATTTGTACATGCGTGTGTCTTAATAATAAATAATATATATATATAATTGTTTGTATTAAAAATTAGAACTGGAAAAATTAAGTATTTCACGTACATTTTTAAAAATTAGCTAAATACATTTTTTTACATAACTACCTATTGCTCATTATTTCCTAGATTTAATTTACTTTATGAACATTATATTGTTACTTTTTAGGACTAGTTAATTAATATTTAGTTAATAGTTAGTCAATTTAATAACAATTAAAATTTTAGAATAATTTAACCGTATACAGAATGGTCAGTAATTGTAGCCTAATAGTAATAGGTGTTATTTTATTCAATTTTATATAATCTATAAAAAATTCATAATTCAAAATAAACTCGATATAGCTACAACCAACAAAAAACAAATAATACTCATCTAGATTCATCTAGGTTATATTGGCATTATAAATAACAAAACTGCGGACAAATATGCCAAATTTGCTGTATCCAACACAGACACAACCTCGCTAGATATATTCCTCTACGACAACTTACACATTCTGAGAAACACATGCAAGAAAAATTTGACATAAATTCTGGAACAATCAAAATAAAAAGCTAAACCAGGTTAAGATAACAACTCCCAGATGGGAAAAACCCTAATCTCAATCGAAGGGACGAAACCACTATAAATCGACTGAGAATCGGACACTCAAAACTAACTCATGGATTTCTAATGGCAAAAGAAGAACTTTTCATCGGCGAAACTTGTGACTCACAACCTATAGTCAAACATAATATAACAGAATGCCAACTATACGAACAGGAACGAATAAACTTTAACATAATCAAAACTCTCGCTACGACTACCGAACCCGGATAAAACAAAAAAGTCTAACATTTTTAAAGTCAACTAATTTAATTAACAAAATATAATTGAATTGTAAAATTATTATAATATAATATAAATACCTTAAAAATTGTAAATTGTAATTAATGTGCTGTAACCAACGGCTTTTGAGTGTTAAAAAAAAAAAATACCTATATTTGTTTTGTATACCTATATTAAACAATATAACTGCTAAATTATTTACCTATTAATGTGTTTTATTGTATAAAACATGTAAATAAATCAAGAAGATGATTCAGCGACAATCTTTGACTAACCAAACTTGAAATACGCGTAGATTACTACAAATTACATATCTTACTATTTAGGAAAATCTAGTTCTAATATATTCGTAATACACATTTACAATTATACGAGTATACATACGTACCTATACAGCTAAATTATTTAAAACAATATAGTTTTAATATTATATTAATTAAGATCAATATTTAATAATAATTATTATTTTATATAAATTAAAAAAAAAATTGAAAATTCGCGTGTTAATACCATTTGGCAAACACAGAAAAATCATAGATCTCCTTAAAAATATTATTATCTAAATTATTGAATTCAAAAATAATATACTTAAATACCGTTATTTTTTTCTTTTAATTGGAAATAATTATGTTTGTATTAAAAGTATCTAAACTAATTAATGTAAGCAACATGATTGTCCTTACACAAAAAAAAAAAAAAATAAAATAAAACTATACAAACCGGGATCGCGCCGTAATAATCGGATGGACCGTAAAGAATTTATTTTCAGTCTCGTCGTTTAGCCCTCAATAATAATAGAGCAAACATATGTTGTTTATACACTGCAAACAACGGTATTCAAAGTCGAATCCATGGTCGAAGGTAACTGACTCGAAATTGGGTAGCGCGTTGCGATGTCGTAAGCGGAGCGAAGATATTACGTACACATGCGCCTCTTGTGTGACGAGCGGTGATCGCGTTAACTACACCACGATTTACGTCTATATAATATATCAGATGTTATGTACTACATAATATGTAGGTGTTATAATTTTATACATACACAACACGTCAAAAAAGTTGTGTTTTTTCCGACCAAATATAATATAAATATTATTTTTTGATATATTTTATATTTAAATATAATATTTTTTGATAAGTTACAGCAATTGCTGTTAATGTTTAATTAACATTAATGTTATCCTGGCAAAACAAAAAGTGCCCTGGTTGGCCAAACTTCTTAAAAAAAAGATTTTCCACTTGATCTTAAAACCAAATTTTCTTACAATATCAATGTTACGAGGAAAACTACTTTCTAAAATCATAGTTTTATTCACATTTCCTAATATTATACTCGTATAACCAATTTATAAAATATAAATATTTTAAATATCGTTGATATATCTTGTATTTCATAATTCTAATATAATTTACAAAATATTTTGCGCTTAAAATATAGAACTTTTTGTCTGTTTCTGTAAATATATCATGAATAAAATTTCCTGTTCCTATTAATACATCATTAATACAGCTCCTATTAATACTTAAATTTGTGCCTGTATCTATACTGAATATTGCACGAAAATAATTATTGTTTCATTTTATATTGTTAATTTATAAATATTTTATATGTACAAATATTTTTATTTAAAACTAGTGTGTTAATGTTATTGATTTATTATGAACATGCTAAACATATATACACTAACCAAGGGAATTTTTATATCATATTACATAACACGAATATGTATTTACGAATATGTAACTGCACTTCCAATAAGATTTATTTTCAAACCATCATTACTTTATAATTATATATCTCCAAGCCCGGATTATGATAATTTGAGGACCGGGGCCTAACAATTTTAGGGGCCCATAACCATAATCAAAATATTGATGACCCACACATAAATATATTTCAGAGACAAAAAAAAATTATATTCTAATTAATAAATTTATTTCTTGCTTTTTTTAATACAAAAAATAAAAATGTTATTTATATAAATAATTTTTTTCTTTCTTTTTGGGGAGCAAACTCTTTAATTGTATCATCGGTATTAATAACATCTAAAGCATTACTCTCTGAACTCAAAATCATAAGACTTTGTACTATTTTATACTTTTTATACGAGCTAAAAGAGTTAAAAAAAACGAAAAAACCTACTATCCACCAAGAGCCTACTATTGTTTGATATTCGTTGTGAGTTGGGGCCATGGCCCCCTCTTCTTCTTCAAGTGCCTATCCGATTTCGAATGTTGGCGACCATTCCAGCAATGTTCTCTCTATCGGTTGCGACGCGAAACAATTCTGATGAGCTCTTTCCATACCATTCCCTTAGATTATGAAGCCATGATTTTCTTCTTTTGCCAGGGCCTCTTTTTCCATATATTTTCCCTTGCAAAATGGCTTGAAGTATTGTATACTTACTTTCATTCCTCATTATGTGACCTAAATATTGGAGCTTTCTTATCTTTATTATGTTTACTAGCTCAGTGTCCTTTTTCATTCTTCTAAAAACTTCGTCGTTTGTAATCCGGGCAGTCCACGGTATTTTCGTTATATTCTTTTATACATCCATAACTCAAATGCTTTTATCTTTTTTGTAATGGCATAATTAAGTGTCCAAGATTCCACGCCATGAAGTAGAACAGAGAACACATAACATCTTGTATGTCTCATTTTTGTTTTAAGAGATAATTTATGACTTTTGAAGAAAGCGCTCATTTTATTGAATGTTGTCCTCGCTTTATCTCTACAACATTTTATTTCTTGAGTGTTATCCCATTTTTCATTTATCATAGTGCCTAAGTAGCAATATTGTTCCACTCTTTCTATTCTGGTTTGATTGACACACAGATGAGCTCCAGCTATAGTATTCTTGCTTATAACCATTTGTTTTGTTTTGTGTACATTTATTTTAAATCCAAACTGATGACTGTGCTGTGTCATGTGGTCCATTAATGTTTACAGTCCAGCACTATTGTCGATTAGAATTATGGTGTCATCCGCATACCTAATGTTGTTGATTATGGTTCCATTTAGTTGTATGCTTTCCTCTATCCCGTCTAGTGCCTCATTGAATATTTTTTCAGAATATAGGTTGAAAATTAAGGGTAAAAGGATACATCCTTGTCTAACACCTCGTAACATTTTTACATTCTCGGTTGTATCTCCATCTAGTCTCATACAAGCTGTCTGATTCCAATATAGGTTACCTAGTATTCTTAAATCTTTACTATCTAGACCAGTGGTAGGCAAACTTTTTTAATGGGGGGGGGGGCACAAGGTTTATGAAATTCTAGAAGAGGGCCAGAATTGTAGAAAAAATGTATTTTGTGTTAAAGCTTTGAATCATAATATTATAAAAACATTACAGCATTACAAACAAATGTTACAAATTACCTTTTACCTTAAATAATAATTAATTTAACTTTTATTCGTAAGCTCAACCATGGTAGGCGTGTGAGATATATGGAATTGTTTTTGATTTTCCATAATATTTTTGAAAGCAGGTTCCAGCTGTGATGAAGCAACTTTCAGCAGTGCGAAAAGGTGTTCATTAGTCAATCAGTTTCTGATTATTTTTAAATTATTTTAAATAAATAAATAAATTTTAAATTATAAGAAATGCTGAAAAACCTCTGCGACCCTAATTTGGGGGCCATTACTATCCATGTCGGTGGACCCTCGGCGGGCCGGATTGAATACTTTCGCGGGCCGTACTTTGCCCATCACTCATCTAGACCAACTTCTTTAAGTATATTCATCAATTTGTCGTGATCGACTCTACCAAAAGCTTTCTCATAATCAATCAGACATGCATAAACGTCACAATTTACGTCTCTGCATCTTTGTATCAAAACTGTATAGAATAAAGCCTCTCTTATGCCCACTGCTTTAATAAAGCCAAACTGGTTTGGCGAGATTTGTTCTTCGCATTTTTTATATATTCTTTTGTGGATGACCTTTAGAAATAACTTTAGTATATGACTCATAAGACTTATGGAGCGGTACTCCTCACATTTCTTTGCTGCTATCTTTTTGGGTAATGCAATGAACTCTGATTTTAACCATTCTTTCAATATATTTCCTGTATCATAGATGTTATTGAAAATTTTTGTCATCTATTTTATTCTTTCTTTATTCATCAGTTTCAAGAATTCGGATTCTATATTGTCAGGTCTCGCGACTTTTCCATTTTTTCATATTTTTTATTTATATTCACATTTATATATAATCACTATATCACTATTTTTATAGAATACTATTTTACTACATATTTCTAATTTTTTACATACATATATAAAACAATAATGTACATAAATACTGATTCAACATTGATTTTGATTTTGAATTACATTTTAGACCATTCGGTTTATGCATTTCGATCATAAACAAATTATTTATGTTTGAATTTGCACTTTGAAAATTATTACTCTCGTACATACTGTTTTTATTGAAAATAGACTTTATACAAATATATAATGAAGTATAATATACTTCATTACATATTTGTATTTTATATTAATTTAAATGTTATTTGTATTTTTATGTGTATATATATGTGTGTGTTTGTTTTTAATTACATTCAATTATTAAACCACCTGAAGACAAAGTCGTTATACTAATGCAAGGTTAATTTCGCACACATTTGAGGACGTGGCTTACGACAAAACATTATTAACTACTTAACCCTTACGACCCCTAACGAGCCCTAGGATTGTTTTCATTTAATATATACGCATGTTTGATCTTATTTTATTACTAATATAACACTCAGTAGGAAAGTAATTAATTGGCATTCTTGTGACTTTTTTCTAATTTAATGTGAGTAAGTTGTAGCTGTACTGAGTTCTATTAATAAAAACCGTGTAGATTTTTAATATACTAATATATACATGGATATAGCAAATATTATTAATTATTACAGGATTTAATTATGCCCCAAATGGCGTTTTTTCTATATAAAATAAACAACTATTAACATGTTTCGCGCACACGTTGCACCGACTCACGTGTTTAATACGTCCTAAAAATCAAATTGCCGTCTCATGTGTGCACCATTATATCTCCCCACGCAATATACTCGAGTAATTGATATGTCGTCGTTGTAAAGGTCATCATTATTATTATCTCGCATCGCGAAACACACTCGTACACACCCGAGTGATTCGTGATGTGACTACTTACGGTACTATGGGTTTTGTTTTCGTTTTTTTTCACATTCGTCCTAATCTACAAATTGTGTTTGAAAAAAGTCACGCGTCCGGCGCGTGACGATATTTTATTCACGAAAGACGAATCACGGGTCTCGATATCTTCTATTGAATTTTAAAAATTGATATAAAATCACATAATCACACCATCGTTTTTATAAACCATTTGATCGATAAGAAATATTGTAACGATAATATACATAAAAAAAAAAAAATGATTTACTTCGCGTGGAGCCTCACAGGGGTAATAAAGCGCATACTGGCTGTTTATAATAGATTGATTTATTTTAAATTAAATACATATTTATTTTGCAAAAAATTATTTTTCATTTTCTTAGACTTATGAGTATCGGCTTGGTGGAGTTTATTTCTGGACGGAGGTAATAACTGTTATTGAGTTATTTTTAAAATATAATAGCACTGCATAATTCTTGTTGTTATTATTACATAGACATGCGTAAACTGGGGGGACAAGGGGGGCGATTGCCCCTAGAATAAATTAGGAGGGACAGTGCCCCCTCTGATATTTAACATACCATGTTTTAAAAAAGTACAAAACAGCTGTTTATAGCTATTACTATAACATTATTTTTTTTTAAAAAATCTTAATTTTAAATTTCCGCTTGTTTAACATAATGTTAGAAAATTAATAATTTTATATAATAATGTGTAGATAGTAAAGCGGCGTTTAACCTCGGACAACCTTTTCGTTAGATATGTAAACATATTTTTACCCCCCCCCCCCTCCCTAAAAAATTTTCAAGTTATGCCTATGAATATAGGTATCTATTAAACTTACGATAATACACAGAGCATGTAAATAATTGTAGTCAAATTACGTAAAATATTTTATTACTTGTACTTCTGGGAATTGTCTAAAAAAATTAACGTCGAAAACATAAGTTGGATGTTAGATGAATTCGTGGAGTAGAGTGCATCTGATAGAGAAGATAATCAAAGTACAGACGAAGACGTATATGTAAATATGAATAAATGCGAATAAATAACACGAATTTGTTACCTTTAGCACGTGAAAATGAATGTGCAAATATTTTTAAAATTTTGCCAAAATTATTGACATCAGTGGCCTGTAAACTTTGATTATATAACTACTATCGACATTTTTGATCTTATAAATCTTATATTCATGTGTACTTTATTCATTGAAGTTAAGTGGTAAGTATTATTATAATAGCAGAATAAAAGTACGATAGTAAAAATATCAAGTATTCAAGTTATGGTAACTATTTTTTTTCTAAAAAAAATTCAATATTTAAAATATTTTATATTGAAAAATCATGAAAATTCACGAAAACGCAAAAGCATAATAATTGTATAAAAAGTGGTAAAAAATTTTTGTCTTAAAGGGAAAAAAGGAGCAAAAATATTCCATTTCGATTTTACTAAATTGTATCACGCGCCTCACGTGTGATTTGTTTCTAATGTATTGATTCATGTTGTGAACAGAAAAAATATTAAATAATAACTAAAATAAAGTAAAATTGTGTTAAAAAGAAAAAAAAATGTTGATTTGATAATTATATTACTATATTTTAACTAATAAGACTTTTGATCAATTGATTTAATAATTTATATAAAATGTACTTAGAATTGGTTAGTTTCATGTGTTACCTAGACCAGTTAAATCTATCAAATTATTACATCAGTTATGAAAATTACTTTTATGTCGACCTATGATTATCAAAAATTTGCTCTACGATATAATATATTGACCTATTATATATTACATATTACATTTTTAATTGTTTTGCATTTCTAATATTATTTAAAAATTATTTAGTGTCTTAATTTAAAATTTATAATTTAATCTTTTCTTCTTTTTTTTACTTTAAATACGTACTTCTTATATTTGCAGTTATTATTTATTTATTTATATTTTGAATTAATCACATATTTTAAATATTCGTTTATGTTTTATTTAAAAATATCAAAATTAAGATATACCATAACATTTTTGTTAGCATTTATTTATCATTTTTTCTGTACAAGTAAAGTTATTTGTATTAGTAAATTTTAAAAATACTTAACTTATATATTTACTCGTATTGATTTTTATTTAGTATATTTTTACAAAATTATTATTATTTTTTTTTTTTTTTATGTAAATAAATTTTACCTTAACTTGTTTTTTTTTTAACTGGATAATGTAAATATTATTTTTTTACATAATGTTCTTATTTGAATTATTATTCTTTTATTCAATAGATTTAGTTTTTTTTGAATCATTTAAATTAATAATTAATTCAAAATATTTTTAAATTTAGAAAAAAATAATATTTACGCGTTTTAGTATTTTTGAACATATACTGTAAATGTATGTATTTTAACAAGTTGTAGCATACGCATAAGTCCCCAATAAGTCACATGATTTTTTTTTTACATTACCCGTGTTACATGTTACCAAATGGTTATCGAACATAATTAAAACAATTAGTTACGATAAAGCTGGGATTTGTACAATATCAGACAAAAAAGTGATTACCGCTCGACGTTCGAGGAAAATATATGATGTACGTCCAATACTACACCCACACAGTATACGTAATTGCACATAGCATTTGAACAATATTATTCATGTTCAGCTGATTGGAAACTTCCAGGAAAATTAGATAAGAAAAAATTAGAATTTTAAATTAAAAAAAAATAATGCACATAGATATTTGTTTTGAAACTACGTTTGTTTTTTTACGGATAAAATCTAAAATAAGTTTTCAGATCCATATCCTCAGGAATATAAATATTAGGTCACGATTGAAAGTGTGTTGCATAAGTAGGTACTTATTATTCAAATAAATTAAAATGTACTATGATTAGTAACTATGTAGATTATACAGTGAATTTGTCAGCGAGTAACAATAATATTAATATTGTACACATTCAATAGCATTCTCAAAATTTTCAAATAGAATGGAGTGAACTTCTTTTGTTTATATTAATTTTAAACACCCATCATACCGTATTGCAATATTAGGCCCGGCTCAAGGGGTAGGCGACATAGGTCCACGCTTGGGGCAGCATTTTTTCTGGACAATATTTATGTATAAAAAAAAAATATTTGATAAAATATTTACACGTAAGGGGCGGCAAAAACTAAAGTTAATTACTAATTAACCTGTGCAATATAATATATTTACCTACTTTTTACTCTAACTGAATTGACTAAATACTCATGTACATCTACAATACGTATGCACAGTGGCGTATTTACGAGTGGGGGGGGGGGGGGTACAGGGGTACTGGACCCCACCCAGAACCTCTTCAAAAAATAAAAAATAAACTAAAATTCTTACATATTTGCAGAATTGGCTATGTTAAACATTCGTAGAGAAGTTAAAATTACAGTTAATGAAGTGATAGAGGAGTTGGCCAAAAAATCGAGACAACTGGAATTTATTTTATAACAATACTTTATAATATATAATGCTAAATACAATATATGGGTATATATATATAGACTATACGATTATTACATTATATACTTAGTTCAACTTCCTCCAAAATTTGCATAAGGACGTAACTATTACAATATAATATATAGTGTATATTAATTATGTATAAACTGTGGACCCCCCAAAAAAAAAAATTGAAATTACGCCACTGCGTATGCATCACTTTTGAATGTCGATACTGAGCCGATGGGTCATAAATATTATTTTAGCATGAATAACTATAGCCGTCCTAAGAGGAGGGGGCAAATGGGCAGTACAAAGCATTATGAATTTAGGTGTATCATAAAAATTAATAATAATAATAAAAATTAGGTTTTTTATTTTAGATATTTTTCTTTTATACTCAAATATCTGAGTATCTATAAAATTGTACAATATATATCATTAAATATGAAATTATGTAAATAATATAAATACTGTGTCTACGTATATAAATATTACCGTAGGATAGAATATAACTGATAAATTAATAATGATAATTGATGATCTCAAATTATGACTTTATAAGTATTGTATAAGTAGTAGATACCATATACCATAGTATATTTACTTGACTTTATATTATGATGAATAATATATGTAAATCATAATTACCAAGATTCGAATTTTATATCATTGAAAAGTACTGAAATATGTACTAAATTATAATATGACCAAAAATAAAATGTTGAAAAGGTTAATCAATTTATATATTATCCTTTACAGATATGGTTTTAAAAAACTAGGTAAATAAATACCTATATAATTATCAGATAGCAGGTGTTGTCAAATATCAAAGGCCATTATAACATTATAACTGATTTACGTGCATTAAAAATAATAATAATCTAATCTAACCGATAATAACAAAGCAGATACTCTTATGGAAACCTAAAAATCTGTAACAATGTTTCCTGATATTGAATTTATTTTAAAAATAATATGTATTATACCAGTCACAACAGCGACTTTAGAACAATCATTTAGTTCATTGAAAATAATATAAGCCTATTTAAGATCTACAATGATTTAGAATAGGTAAACTCAATGGATTATCGATACTTCATATTAATAAAGATATAGCTTTAACTCTAGAAGATGTATTGGATATATTTGCGTAAAAAATATTACAAACAGAAAACTTTTACAAATTAGATTTTTGTAATTGTTAGATATTAGCAGGGGGGGCGATTGCAATGAAAAAACTGGGGGTGCTGAAGCCCTATCTTTTCCATGTTCCTTATTGGTTCACCCACAACCCGTACAGTTCAACAGTTACTAAAATGTTTGGTAAATATTTAAATATGTTTAAATTTAACTTGTTCACTTTAACTACTAGACTTACCACTCGTTCCGGTGTCCCGACCGATCATTCCGTTTATCCTGGTTAATAGAAGCCGAGAGAAAATAACATTTAAAATTATATTATTTAACAATAATTTAATTAATAATATATTATATAATTAATAATTAATATTTAATAATAAAACAGAATAATATATTATTCAGTATACTGTACATTATATTATTATGGTATAGTTATGTACAATAAAAATATATTTTTATATTAGTCAATAAATATTTAAATTATAAAATTATATAAATATATTTTGTTTAAGTTTAGGGATTTAAAAATCTGGTAACCCTACCTATTAGTATTATCCAATTCGAGTACCGAAAAAACAAAGGACGAACTTCCACCACCACTATTTAAATAATAAATTTATATATTTATACAATAAAAACTCTGCTTTTCTTTAAATAATGATCAATGAGTATTTAAATGTAAATCAGCATGAACACATTTGGGGGTACTAAGCACACCTAAGCACCCCCTTAAATTGTGACTATGGGCAGGGGCGGATCCAGAGTCGGGGAACTATGGGTCAAGCCATTTCTAGAAGCCATTTATTAGGGATGAAACTGAATTAGAAATTAATACATTGTAAAAAAAAAAAAAAAAACACAATATGCTCATAAAAGTGTACAAGTATATTTATATTACATTTTAGAATTAGTGATACCACTGATAATGACTTATTTACGATTAATAAATATAATCTAATTTTATCAGCGCAACAAACGTATATAATAAAATATGATTTACTTAAATTTCTACTAAAACAATATAATTTAAAATATAAATTATGAATTGAAAAATTTTAAATTTTGAATATACATGGCATTCATTTTTAAAGTAACTGCGATTGGCCAATTGTCCAAGAGTTCAAATCAAGGTCTAAAAAGAGAAAAAAAATTTCCAAGAAACCAATTTTGTCAACAAATATTAACTGTGGGTCAGCTGACCCCTTGAACCCCCCCCTAGATCCACCCCTGACTATGGGTATTAGCATATGTTTTTTATTTAAATATTTTATAATTTATAATTATTTTACTATAATATAGGTAGGTAAATAATGTGCCCCATCCCTTAGAAAAGTTCTGGATCCGCAGCTGCATTCCATAACACACATTTAACCGGATACTATTCGAATAGATATTTTGAATACATTTTAATAGAATAAAAATACGATGTAAGTAATGGCATAACACTGTGGACGCTAGACACCAGCAACTAGTGTCCAGCCCGCCATTATCATAAGAACGTAACTCCGATGATAACGTGGCACTACCGCCACCGAGCTCTTTCCGTCGTCGCCGTGATAACTCCCACCGTCGTCACCGTTATCGTTAACGTTTGGAACGCGTAAACAAAACGTTTAACAGTCGTTCGCATGTAGCGGCAGTTCGATGTTATTCGCTCGACAATATCAACACAGCTAAATCAACAGTAATTTAATGTACGTCTACGTGCGAATATTTGCATTGCACCATTACACCGCGTGTAGAACTTAACAACCAGCTCGTCTCCGTCAGCTGATTTTGATGTGAAACTATATTCCTACGTGTTCTTTGAGTTTCCATTTTTCTGTTCGTATCGTAATGACGTGGTTCGTTGATCGCTATTACTGTAACTCCGTGAGTCGCCGTACGTTTTCTGCGGTACAATCATCAACTCCGCTAAAAAAATCATCTTCTTCGACTGGTCCGCCTCGGTGTGCATTCGCATTACCACCAGTGTTTGGGTTTGAACGCAAAATCAACTGGAACGTCAGGTTCTTGTCCTACTATTGATATCAGCAGTGTCCCAACGTTGCGATGCTCATCATGCACGGATTTGACTATGAGTATGCGCTCCGCGTATCTGCTTCAGCGTGCACCTGCGCCCAGTTCTTGTCCGGATTGTAAGTTTATAATTTCAATCACAATTATTACTTATGCGTTAAATATTTATTACTTACAGTTTGATATGCATCGATTTTATGAAGAAAGGCAAAGTTTTAAATGAATCTGTTATTCCATTTGTTGCTGGATTCCTGTCGTGAGTAGTTTCTATGAAAATGTTCTATATAAATTGCATGTTCCCATTTTTCGATTTTATAGTTATCTAAGCTATTCGCCTTAATATTATATGTCGGTTGTTGTAGATGTTCATTGTGGCTGTATTACGGTATGATATTGGCCAACAGCACATTGGTATCTGTGAATGCATTTGGTTGTCTATTGTTTGCTACATACACGTGGATATATTATAGGTACACATCAAAAAAAGTAAGTCATACTTAATGAATATTTTTAATAGTTCTATTGGAAATATCTATGCAGGTCCGGCTCAAATGTTTACTTATATCCTAACAAACTTTAGTTTTACCGCCCCTTATATGTAAATACTACATCAAATATTTTTTTTTACATAAACAATGCTAAAATAAATTTAATTCCTAGTTCATTATATTTATTTTTCAAAAGTTAAAAATTGATTAAATCAATACATTTATAGACAAGTATACTATTACTAATTCAAATAAAACAAAACAATGTGTAGAGTCTTATTTTTTACAACAAATAATTTTATATGAATAGGTACTAATAATTATAATCATTTTTTAAAAATAATCTGTAGTGTTAAAATGTTAAATACCACCTTAGGTGTAAACCTATGTCACATATCCCTTGAGTTAGGCCTGTATCTATAGTTTAGTTAAAACATAAATTTTTAGTAAAATATATTTTGGAAAATGTAGTTTTTACAGAATAATAGCAATAAAAATTATTATTTTCAACCACGGTAAACATAGTTTTTTAACAATACTAGTAAGAAGAAAAAACTGTCTAGAATACTGTTTTCTTAGTTTTTCATGTAGCTTAATTTAACAATTTAATCTAATCATATTACTAAAATTTAACAATAGTTCTCAAATGATACAATAAAAATATTAACATCAATCAGGATTTGTGCACGTCTAATAAAATTTGACTTTAATAGCTTCTTATCATTATTTATAGAATACATGTTGATGTGTATTTGGAGGTCAATTTAATGTTTACTATTAATACTCTTATTTAAATTAAAAAAGTGTCGTTTAGTTAAAATTTATTTTTTTCAGAAATAATATTGATGGACTCATACATTAATTTATTGTATTCAACTATCATACACATCAATTCAGTAGGTATAATGTTAATAGAAAGTTTTCTTTAGACTTAAAAGGAAGAAAGTGAAACTATAGAACAAAACTTAAAAACTATAACCTCATGAATAGGTATTTGACAAACAAAATTCCATTTTTTTTTTTTTTTAGATAGTACCTTTATTTTACCAAAATGGTAATATCATACAATTAGCATCAACATATAGTAGTAAATTTTTTATTATTATATTGTGAATTTTAATATTTTCAAAGAATAAACAATTTAATACAATAATTGTTTATTTATTTAACTAAACGGTTGGTGTCTTGGTAAAGTAATGTGGTGTAAATTAAAATTATTTAATTTGAAAATTTCTACGAGAAATAACAATTATCTTAACTGAATATTATTTATAAATAAATTACAACATTTATTTTATATAAAGGTTCAACATTTAAATAGTTAATAAATAATGTGCTACTCTGGTTATTCTGGTACATCCTCTGTATATCAAATAGTTTTTAAATAATAATAATCTTTGATAATTTTTTTTATTATTTATTGATTTTCACTGCTTTGGGGGAAATAAGATTTTATATTTATTACTTTTTTAAGATTTCCTATAATCATTGAAAAATCTATGATATATAACATGATTCCCTATAAATTTGGGTGAAAGTATGTCAAGTTTATATGCTGTATCTAGATATAAAAGTGGTACTGTATTAATATACAATTGTATTTAAATTTTAATTTAAAATAAATTAAATAATAATAATCAATACATAATAGTAATGGGCACTTATAAACCCCTAAAGAATTGTAAATTCCCCTAAAAACATTTTACTACTGAATTAAACATATGTAAACTCTCTTAAGAACATATCGATACTCATTTTTATGTATGTAAACTACCCTAAACTTAAAATAAAAACTTTCCATTAACAAATTTCCGTTTAACGTCATTTTATGTTTAACAAAATATTTTTTGTCTCTGTACAACGAATATGATATTTCTATACAATAAGTAAACTGTTTAAAAATAAACCTTTTTTTGTAGAATATACTAATACATTATGCCACTGTAAAATATGAAATATTATTTTAAAACTCTACAATTTGAAAAGGTGGATCATATAATAAGTGTTCATTATACATATATGTAAAGGTAGGTAAATGTTGTCGCAAAGACAACCAATAAAATCAAACGAGCGTGCACTTGATAAAACATCATTTCCAAAACTTGTTCAATAATTGAATGCGCCCTACACAGTCAAATGTTATTGTTGGGTAAGATTGCTATACTATACTATATACATGAGACACAACCGTGATAAAGATAATTTGGATCGAGTTTTAACTATTTTCATTTCTTACTTTCTCAGATGATCAAGTATATATCTGTCATATAGTACCATTTAGTAGCAATATGTTTCAGTGAAATTTAAAATGTTTATATACGTATAATTCCATAGCAAAGTATTTTTAGGGGAGTTTACATACAAGTAATTCAGTAATAAAATTATTTTAGGAAAGTTACTATTGCATTTTTTAGGAGAGTTTACAATAGCCCAATAGTAATATACTAACTACTATACATAATATAATATAAAATTATTTTTACTAATAAATTACTATTAATATTTTTAATTTTGTTATTTTTGAGCAGTTAACTTCTTGGTTTGGTAAGGTTTTTAGTGTCATCAAAAATATATAGCAATAATGAATACTTAACTTTTTTTTTTACATAATAACATATCTTTATTTGATGTTCTAGAAACGTGTCTTGCATTACATGGTAACAGCTATAGTTATCATTATATGGATTGTGTACATTACTGATGTTGATGTACACCAAGAGTCATTAAATTCCCTGACACCAGCAGAACTATACAAACTTGAAATCAATGAAAATGTGGCAGTAACATCTTTGGATTCAAAAAAACCCAACCCTGTCATAATTTCAACAACTACTAATGATGCTATAGACCGTGTTGGATTTTTATGTTGTTTAACAACCATGTTATTTTTTGCAGCACCATTATCCAATTTAGTGAGTAATATAATACCTTACATCACATGTTCACTATATTTTAGAAATTATTAGGCTTTATTAATTATTTGTAATTATTTTAGATACATGTAATCAGAACAAAAAATACAGAGTCAATGCCCATGCCATTAATCGTAATGACATTCCTTGTTTCGGCTCAATGGTTGGTCTATGGAAAAATGTTACGTGATAAGTTTATTATGGTAATGTATTAGTAATTTTAGATTATTTAAATAATAATTAATTCATCATTTCTTAGTTAAAATAATCATATCTAATTTAATAAGTATTTTTGTATACTTAACATTTTTTGTGTATTTAAAATTATATTTACATCTTATTATTGCAGTATCCAAATGCTGTTGGCTGTGTGCTTTCTGTGATCCAACTAGGTCTATTTATTGTATATCCAAGGAGATCTTCTGTAGCATTAGTCACTGACCACATCAATCAACATCCATATCCCTATATTAAATTGATGGATGCATAAATGTACAATTTGCTTTGGCAATATCTAAAAGTCCTATTTAAAGACTATTATTGTTGCTATCTTTATGTGGTGTTGTATTAATATAATAAGTTCAATACAATATTTCTAACATTCCATTACAAGTTAAATAGTTATTATTATTAATGAGTATGTTAAATGCTACATTTGTGATATTTATTTTAATTTAATTAAAATTCTATTGAATTTCCTTGTGATTTGACTATGAATATTAATATAAGTGGTAAATTATGTTGTCAAATGTTTGTATAAATTTGTTTATCAATGACTGTTTTGTTTTTATTTTGATGATTTTTTTTTTTTTTTTTACATAAATATATAATTGTTTTATGTTCCCTCCTAATTTTGTATTAGTATTTAATAAGCACTACTACTGTTCCTTCTAGTGTTTGGTTGTGGCACACTGAAATACCTCTATTTTTTAACCATAATTTTGTGAATATGCATAAATATATTATTAAGTAAATATAATATATATAATGAAAATAATACCAAAAGTATTTAGAGACAATAAGTATTGAATATTAATTATTTATAGTACATTAGTATTGTTGTTTCAAATGTTTAATGTTTAAATATAATTTATTTATATAAGCATACAATTATATACATTTTAAATTAAGAACCATCAATGAATAGTAATATTTTGTAATACAAATCACTGTTATTATTTTAATTGTTTAAATTTAAAAAAAAAATCCTTTTTTTTTTTTTTTTTTAACTAGACAGTAATATTTATGTTTAAAGCAATCAGAAATACAAATAAAGAAGGAAAAATGTAAGAGGTTAATTTGTATTGTATATTTTTATTTGTGTATCTAATTAGTTTTTAAACATTTTTTTAGTAGATTAATAATAAAATAACAATAAGCTCTTTGTGTGATGTGAAATAAGGCATACTTGTGTTGTATAATGCATGTGTAGATTTTAGCCTTAAGATGGATTAAAATATTTTATATATGATTTAATCATCAAATTACAGCCTGTGTAATTTGGACTATAGAATAATCTATAATGGGAAAATAAAGCAATGAATCTTATTATAAAGTATAATAAAATATATTTTATCCAGGTCAAATTGTTGTTTTAATAACCATAGATTTTTCTATTGCCTCTTATGATACGAGATTATAATTTGAATTGTATTGTAGTGATTTAGTAGAACTGTAGTGACATTTCTACTATTTAAGTTCATTACTAATTTTGATCTATAATTTTTGTTTATTAAACAAGCACATAATTTCATTCTGTATAGTCGTATGTTGATGATTTATTCTAGGGTTATTATGATATTCATAATATTTTATATAATATTCATATATTTTATATTTTTTTTGAATAATAAATGCATATTTAAAGAAAACATTTTAAATTTATGAATATTTTATAGCAAATTATTAAAAAATATTTTACAGAAATGTATAGAAAAATTTCCTATTATGTCTTGTTTGAAATAATAAAGTAACACATTCAGAAAGTTAATTAAAATAATGAAAAAATATTCATGTACTTTTAAATTTGTATTTTTCCTAAATTTAATTAAAAATGAAACAATAAAGTAAGCAGTAAAAATCTGAAATTAACATTTATTTTTTAATTTGCATTCATTATTGAATAAAAAAATTTAATTTTAATATTAAATTTAATCACTTAGGTATATACTTCTTATTTTTAATTGAAATTAAAACAGAATACAATGGTTATTCAAATTCATCATTAACTACTAACAGACTTGAGATTTGTTCATTGAGTTACGCCATAAGCTAAAATGCACATTTTCCAATTTCACTAAACTCTGTTGGATTTAATAAATCAAAACTGTAACTTTTTTTCTAAAATATTTAAATACACCATAATTCTCTTTCATTACCAAATTGTATATAAGTTCTTACAAATGACTTATAAAATATTCATAAAACAACATAATGTTACTAAATAATTTAGTTTTATTATAAGATATGTGTTTTCAAAGAGTTATGTAGATATGTTATTATGTACCTATGTTATTGCACGGAATATTATTCTGAAATAGTTGTACATTTTATCAGGGCCGTCGTAAAGTTTAGTGGGACCTGGAGCAACTTAACGCATGGAGCCTATATAGTGGCAAACCAAGGGTGATTTCGGGGTTTTAACCCCCTCCCCCACCCACCATCTAATAAAATAAAATTATATTGGTTTAAATCAAATATTAGAAATTCACACATATTTTTTAAACTACGAGTTTAGAAAATAATTAAAATACAAAAATTCTACGTAACTTGTTAGAAGAACTCATGGCTTCAATTTATATGTATAATTTAATATCTTTTTTTTCATTGTATAAACTCTTTCCTCTTAAGTTTTTTTAAATATGTACAATAACAGAATCAGTGACGTATGCAGAAAAAAGTTTTGGGAGGTGTTTTTGAAAATCAGAAATTTTTTTCAATAAACAAATGAAATTTTACTACGAAAGACTTGTAATATACTTACATTACTTTTTTTTGAATATAAATATATATCATATTAAAAAAAATCACAAAACTAAATCTAATTTTCGTGAAGTTTTATTTAACCATTATGTTAAGAATATCTTCTCAATTAATTTCTATGTCTCTATGTACATTTAACAATGTTAATCCGTTTAACCTTTCTTCGCCTGTTTTATTACGTAAATACGTTTTGAACCTACGAAGCGTTCACTAGTAGCTATGGATACTGGGAGAGTAGGTAAGTAAGATAGAAATTAATTTCAAGATATTACGAAAAACATCAAAAATTTCAAAGCATATTTTTGAATAATTCTTAATTTTTAGATTTCAGAGCTCTTTGCATATTTGTCCGAATGAACATTTTGTATAAAAAAGTAAAATAAAAGTGCATATTTTCAAGGCAATTTCTCTTCTTTTTTAAGCGCATAGTGCATGTATATTTAGTACATTTTAAGAAAAATTTCGAGCCCAAGAGATAATGTATGTACATTGTACAGCAATGTCAAAAACTTAAAAATTAGTATTAAGATTTTTATCAAGCATAACTCACCAAATATTCTAAAACCAAACATTTCGGGGGGGAGGGGGTGTTTGAACACCCAAAACACCCCCCTGTGTACGTGCCTGAACAGAATACACAACTGTACAAGTACTTAGGTAGGAATAGTGTTTAATATAAATTATTACTTACTAATTATAAATTATACGGTTCTTTTTGCTGAGGGTTCAATCGAAAAGTGAAAAAACAACAGTTAATACCTACTCAAAATTAATATTTCATATTTTTACGGTAGAATACCATGTTTGATGTTATTGTTTAAATCTGTGTTTATCGCGGCCGGTTTACGATACCGCGCCGCACAAATATTTAGAATTATTATTCTTAATAAAATATTTATTTTAGAGATTGCGCGCCGTATTTCTAAGGATTATCATTAATTATAATTTATAAGTATTTTTTGTTAGGTTATTACATTCAGACGCTATTACCCAGATAGCAAGATAACATTTTTTAATCGTTTATATGCTATTATTTTTTTAATGATGAGATAAATTAATCATTTAAATTTCATCATATTTTAATTAAATAATATGATATTAATGTTTATATATTGTTGTTTGGCCACCCGTTTGAAATTAAATTAACGTCAAAAACATAACATAAATATATTGTTATTTTTAAAATTATAATTTAACCATAAAATTGTATTATTTTAGAAATATTGTTTCTCTAGCATACTATAATTATTAATAATATAACATTAAAATATTATTATTTTTAAAATGATAATATAACCATAGAATTGTAATATTTGGGAAATATTGTTTACCTTACATACTAAAATTATCAAATATCATTTCTCCAAATGGTTAAGATTGTATATGCTGTTTTTTTATCTATAGTTTTAAATTTTATATACATATATATAGGCACAATTGGAGGGGAGAGGTTGATAATTATTTTTTAATTAATATAATCCTCACAATTCATTTAATTTGTTATTAGTTAGTACTTGTATTTTGTTAATAAAATAAAAAGCACTAAAATATGTGATTATTTTTTAGAAAATGGTAGGGAAGGGAAAGATACTCAATATTACTCATTATATGTATTCCATGATCATATGAGTTAGTGAGTCACTGAAATAATTTAGCACCTCTAAATGTTGATTGAAATGGCACACCTGTGCATTATTTATTTAAATAAATTTCAATAAGTATAATAGTATGTTATAAATTATGATAAAATATATATTATAAAGGAAATATAAAAACTTGAAGGACGACAAGAATTCTAAATCAATTTTTTTAATTTACTTGATGAATTTTATTGTATTAATAGGAATTAATATTAGAACATAATTTAATTAATTATACTATTATTAAAAAACAGTAGATATATTATCCAGCTTCTTCTTTGGCTCCCGGAATTTAGCTCCAGAAATAAATGTTCTTATGGGAGTTTCAATATCCACAGAATCACATAACTTAAACTTTTTAATTTCTTTTATAGCATCTGAAAATAATTAAAGTCAATTGAAATGGATAATATACTATACTTTATATATATATACATACTAATTATAATATATTGTATCATCATGGCATGTTGCTTTTTTTTTCATTATATTATACTTATTTGCTATAAAGAAAGTTGTATTTATTTTATAATTAACACATTATTATCAAATAAAAAATTAAAAGAAACACACCTCATGGTGATATGGTAATATATATTGGTGTAGAAATATTTTTTGATAAATATTAAGTTAATTGATTCACTTATTTGACCTAATGGTGGCACAGTCGATTTATTTACACTGAGGAAGTCATAGAAATACATACTTTGACAGGTGAACATAAAACAATAAATTATATTTATAATTGTCCCAATACCTATTTTTTATTGAGTTAGTTTGAAATATTCATTAGTAGAAATATTCATTTTATAAAATAAAATAATAAATACTATTCTGCAAATTAAATTAACCATTTGTTAATGTACATTGTATTATATAATATTTGTTGACTTATTATTAGATATTAGCTAGCATTTTTCAGTGTTAAGATAGTAACCATAATGTGCTAGTTCTAAACCAATGTCTAACTGCTAATACTGATATTACAGCTAGCATTGTGTCCAGTATTATACCCATATGGGACAATAGTCAACTGTTGGGTTAGGTTAGATGGTACAGGCGTAAAATTCTTTATTTTATATAATCGTATAAGCGGTAAATCTAATAAAAATGTTAAGTTAAAAATAAAATAAATTATAATAACATATAGGGCCGGATTAAAGGGTAGGCAAAATAAACAATTGCTTACGGCCCACAAAAATTCGGCCCATAATTTTTCAAATCAAATTTATATATATTAAAAATAAAATTTAAGAATTTTTTTCTCATGAATAGTTATGTATTTATGATTTTATATCATAAATAATTTAATATTATGGTTATCAAATTTGTTGAAAACTTGTAATTGTGATTTGTATCAATTATTTCGTTATTCCAACTAATGTTCCAAAAATATTTCATCATATTAATTTAACTTTATTAGCTCGTTAATTAATTTTAATTATAACTATATTGTTTTTCTATCACCTCACCAGTATAGTTATGTGAGAACGTACGTAACTTTCAACTCTTTTTCTTTACGAAAAAAATAAATAAATTAAATCTGTTTATTTCGTTCAAGTCAACTAAATGTAAGTGAATACTCAACAAACGAAATTTACATTTCGGTTGTTTCGGTCAAACTTGCACGTTACTGCATACGTTTTTTCCTATCTGCGGCCGCCGCGGCCGTTGAGATAAGCGTAATTACCTGCAAACGCTATCGCCAGCCTATGAGTATAATACTCTCACTTGTCCTTAATTTAATTTCTAATATCAATATCAATAATTGACCATGAATTCCAATAATAATCAAAATAACAAAAACAACAAAAACAACACAATCTCTCCGATTACAATTGCGAGAAATAAAAACGATGTCACACCTGATCAAGGTTGGTCCGTCAGAAACTCCACCAACAACAAAAGAAACCACTCCAGCTCTTCTGCCTCCGATCCGCCATCCCCATCAATGAACAAGCAGACAGATCAAAAAGGTAAAAAAAAAATTTTTGTAACTCCAAATCGCTATCTAGTTCTGAGTCAAAATGAAAATCACGATGTAACTCCGCCCTCAAACCCAACCACCCCAATTACCGAACAAATTGTCATTGATGATATCGCACCAAACAAACCACCGCCTCCAGTTTTTGTGAAAGGCGTCGCGGATTTTCCTGAACTTTGCAAAAAGCTTATTGAAATTATCGGAGTAGATAACTTTGTCTGTAAAGCATCTGCCGACAAATTAAAAATCCAAACTCCAAACCCTGATTCATATAGAACTCTAGTTCGTTATCTTAAAGAGGAGAAAGCGCAATTTATACTTATCAACTCAAAGAGGATAAACCTTTGAGGATAGTCATACGGAACTTACATCCTTCCACATCAACTGAAACTATAAAAGAAGAGTTAGAACTCCTTACTTTCGAAGTCAGACAAGTAATTAACGTCCTCCATAAGGTTAACAAAAACCCTCTCCCGCTATTTTTTGTTGACTTAGAACCCACGTCCAATTCTTCCGAAATTTTTCATCTGTCTTCTCTTCTACACACTAAAATCAAAATTGAAGAACCTTTCAAACCAAAATCAATAAGTCAATGTCATAATTGTCAACAATACGGCCATACAAAAGCATATTGTGGCTATCAACCACGCTGTGTCCGCTGCGGCTTGGATCACCTCTCATCCCTGTGCCCAAACTCACGTGAATCGCCTACAAATTGTGCCCTCTGCTCTCAAAACCACCCTGCTAACTATAAAGGGTGTACTATCTATAAAGACCTTCAACGTCGGAAAAAACCATCTTCAAGTAATTTTATGTATGAAAATTCTAAAACTAAATTTACCAATGTACAAGCTAGCCACCCAATTAACCACTCAATTCCTAGTCAACCCATTTCTCAAACACAGACTTACGCACACGTTACGTCCAACGCTCCGCCCGATAACACAATTCCTCCCTCTCCTGATATTAATAAGATAATGTCAAGTTTCATAGACGACTTTAAGTCTCTCATCAATCCTTTAATTTCCCTTCTCACTAAAGTAATTTCCTGCCTACTTGATAAAAATGCTAAATAACAATTATAACAACAACTCTGTCACTGACAACTCCCTACTTATATTACTATTCAACGCAAATGGCCTAAGAAATCATGCTCATGAACTCGAAACAGTATTAAACAACAAACGAATTGACATTGCTCTCATCTCTGAGACACACTTCACTAATAATTCTAAAATATATATCCCAGGTTATAAATTGATTAATACAAATCATCCTGATAATACGGCACACGGAGGCGTGGCTATATATATTAAGTCATCTATTACTTACCATCCTTTGCCTGGTTTTTCCCAAGACTTCTGTCAATCTTGCTCAATTCAAATTAAATTAAACTTTACTTACTTTACTATTGCGGCAATTTACTCCCCTCCCAAACATAATATAACAACCGCTAGGTTTACAGAATTTTTTAACACAATTAAAAATAATTTCATAGTCGGAGGTGATTTTAATGCTAAACACCAATCGTGGGGCTGTCGCACAGGCAATCCTCGAGGCACTACGCTTCACAATTTTATAAACTTAAAAAAATACAAAGTACTTGCACCTCCTGCTCCTACGTACTGGCCATCTTCTCTCAAAAAAAAACCGGACATACTTGATATTTTCGTCACTAAATTACCCAATTCACTTTATAACAACACAACAAATATTCTTGATTTAAATTCTGATCACTCCTCTGTACTATTAACTTTAAATACCTCTCCCCCAATTCTACAAACATCGCCTAACCTATTCAATCGTTTCACTGATCGTCTCAAATTTCATGATAATGTAAATGAAAATATTAAATTAAATATCAAACTCAAAACACCTGACGATATTGACTTAGCAGTTAAGGATCTCACTAACATTATACAGAATGCGGCGTGGTCTGCTACAAACGCAAATCCCGCCACTCCTCATATTTCCAACCCACTTCCAGAAGTGATAAGAACGTTGATAACTGAAAAGCGTAAGGCTAGAGCTTGTTATCAACGCACTCGTTTACCCTCACATAAAAAAATTTACAACCAACTGGCAAACTCTTTGAAGAAAACTCTCGCTAAACACAAAAATATAATGCTAGTTAACAATCTTACTAATCTCTCCCCAAAAGATGGCAGTCTGTGGAAAGCCACAAAAAAAATTCTCCGATATAAAACCCCCAACCTCCCTTTAATAAAACATAACGGCAGTCTTACGTCATCGGACTCTGAAAAAGCTGAATTATTTAAAATATATCTTTCTGAGATATTCCTGCCTCATCCAGATATATTTGATCCTGATACAATAACACTGGTCAATAGGTCTCTCAATGTCCCTCCTCAATTTTCTCTCCCAATTAAACCCTTCTCTCCTAACGATTTAAAATATCAAATCCTAAAATACCCACAAAAAAAATCTCCAGGCTACGATCTAATCACGGCCGAAGTAGTAAAATGTCTCCCCAAAAGAGCCATTGTTCATATTACTCATATTTTCAACTCAATAATCAGATTATCTTATTTTCCTCTACTATGAAAGTTCTCGACAATTATCATGATCCATAAGCCAAATAAGCCAGCTGATACAACTTCTTCCTACAGACCAATAAGTCTTCTTCCCTTCCTTGCGAAAATTTTAGAAAAACTTATACTTAAACGTATCCTACCAATAATTTCTGACAAAAAAGTTCTACCGGACTACCAGTTTGGTTTTCGTTCTTCGCATTCGACGACCCATCAACTGCATAGGGTAGTAGATGCAATATCTTTCTCTCTGGAAAAAAAATTATTTTGTACAGCAGCTTTCTTAGACATATCACAAGCTTTCGATAGAGTCTGGCACGATGGTCTCCTGCATAAAATAAAAACATTTCTTCCTTCACCCTTCTATCATCTAATCAAATCATATCTAACTGAACGTACCTTCCAAATACGTTACGGGTCTGACACGTCAAGTATTGGCAGTATAAGTGCTGGGGTTCCACAGGGCGGCATTTTATCCCCCATTCTCTACAATATATTCGCAGCAGATCAACCAATCACACCAAATACATCAGTAGCAGATTATGCCGATGATAAAGTAATTATATCTATGAATGACAACCCATGCATAGCCTCCGCAAACCTTCAAACTCACCTAGACCTTATGGAGAATTGGTATACCAAATGGAGATTTAAATTAAACCATAGCAAGTCTATACACACCACCTTTACGCTTAGACCAGCTCTTACCCCTGAGGTAACTCTGTACGGTGCTCCAATTCCATCCTCTCCTTCAGTTAAATACCTTGGTCTTACATTAGATAAAAGATTAACTTGGGCCCACCATATTAGAGCAAAAAGACTTTCACTGAACAACCGCTTTCGTATCCTCAAACTTCTAGTCTCTAATAAACACACCTCCCTTCATGTCAAACTCCTTATCTACAAAACACTACTGAAACCAATATGGACGTACGGGATACAGCTATGGGGAAGTGCAAAAAAGACAAATTTAAATAAAATTCAAAGTTTTCAAAACATTGCGCTAAGAAAATTAATAAATGCTCCCCCATACATATCTAACCATACTCTCCATACAGACCTAAAATTAAAAACTATCCACGAGGAAGCTAAACACTTTTACAAAAGATTCCACAACCGTCTTTCCTCCCACTCAAATCCTTTAATTAAAAACCTTTCCTCCCTCTCAATCCCCGGCAGTCCTCCTAGACGATTAAAACGTG
>NW_020272815.1:1416745-1439048 GCF_003268045.1 Sipha flava
AACGGACAATTCACGAACGACGTGCAGAGAGCGACAAAAGTTGCGGCGGCCGTGTTAAAATACGCGCACCGACAAGCCGGCGACGCAGATAACGCGCCGATAACGGGTAACGCGTTGGGACTTAATTAATTTAAATAATTCACACACAATTAATAACAAAAATAAATAAATCACAATATAGATAATTGTGCGTGTGTGTCGATAGGCTGTGATATTATTCGGGTCGTCGACCGGCCGCTATTTTACGGCGGCAACAAATATTATATCCGGTAATTGGGCCATTATTATATCAGGGGCGTAATTAGGGGGATTTGGGGGACGGATCCCCCCAAAACTTTTTTTGTATATTTTTTTTATTTATTATATTGTAATAGTATGATTATTATCATTATTATTATTACGATTACTATTATTATTATTATTATTATTATTATTAAAATTTAAATTATTAAAAATGTTGTTCTGGTGGGGCGGGAGGAGTTACTGTATGAGATGTACAGATTTTGCTTAAACCTATAATCCCCCCCCCCCCAAACCAAATTCCTAATTACGCCACTGTATTAAATTAATATGTCATATATAAATATTGCTACAATACCTAACAGTGCACATGAAACTTTAATCGAAGCGAAGTATGTCTTATCAAAATGTAGTGAAATTATATAGAATTATCAGGGGCTGTCATAATCTCATAAAATTAAATGGATAAAAATAGTACTGAATCGTTATGGAACGGAACCGTCCGATCGGATCGAAACGAAAAAAATTAATACAAATAATTTTAAATGAAGTCCCGCACACTGGATCGGATCGGAACGCGACCGAATTGTTTGTCAACAATATTTTGACGGATTTCAAAGCATTCCGATTGCCAACGCATGCGCACTGACACTCTGCGTCAGTGCGAAATATACATGCTAATTTTTGGTCATCATCTTTGTAGTACTTTGTAGTTGTGTACACAACTGAAAGTTTACAACAATAATATTATATATACTTAATAATATTTTTTCGATACAAATAACTCTGATACAAATAATTAAAATATCAGATGAAAAAATTATATGAGAAGTATTTTTCATAACTCATCCGGAAATATTGAAAAAATTTTTTATCGTCCTGTTTTAAATGCAGGAATAGTGTATATAATTCTCCTTCTTTTTTCCTTGCCATATTTATGCTATGAACCCACTGTCTTTTTATATTACGTAATATTTTTCTTTTTCTTCAGCTTCTGAAAAAAGAGCTTAGTGTGAATATCATGTCTTCTTCGTCACTACTTGTATCATATATTATATTATAGTTTACGAACACACAATAATATTAAAAATAAATAATACGCTTTAGTTCGACTGTCGAGCTTGAGCGATGAGATCAAAATGGCTAAGTATATATGGCCGCGGAATTCCGACTGGTTCCGACACGGTGTGCGGACAAAATTCGTTTCTGTTCCGATTCAGTGTGTGGCAACCTTTACAGCTTAGTGTCTTATCGATACCTATTTATAACTATTAGGTCCGGTGCCCACTTGTGTTATCCTAATGCGTAACACAGCTACAACGCCACGACAACGACGTGGTATAGGTACTCACAATTTAATTGCGTACTAGCCGTACTGCACACAAAACTGTTATAACAGTAATTTTTATAAAATAATAGTGACTCACTATTATTTTATAACTCACTATTAGTGAGTTACAAATTGTGAAATTCCTATCTAGATCAAACTCCAACTGACGAAGAGCAACGCTTCAATGTTAAATATAAGTTAACATCATAACAATAGATAACAATTAAACCAAAACCGCCACTATTAAGCTTAGAGTAATTGTGACAAACCATTTATTAACTCATTGAATTATGTTTTTTATCGCAATCGTTGATTAATCGCTTTTTTTTACGGTTGTATTTATTGACGCTTATACCTACCTATATTATTTGTATATTGTTAGGTATTTGTTATATAATATGTTCTATTAATCGTACCTATAGAAAACTAGTGGGTTATTAATTTAAAAATATCTTAACCAAATTGTAGTTTTCTTTCATACATTCTTTATCCTTATTTGTATTTTTTTAAATTTAATTTTTATTTGGAATTAAAACTTAAAATACGTAAAAATAAAATCATGTAGAAGAAACGTCAGAACACAAATATATTAACATTTTTAAAAAAAACAAAATTAGATGATAATATTGTAAACAAAAAGTATAAAAATGAAATTATAACCCGAAATTAAGACGATCAATCCAACTCAATTCATTTACCTGCACTGGAATCGCATACACTAAAGATATTGGCAACTATTTTGATTTTACATTTAATAAAATAAAAGACTATGCACGTTATGGTGTTCTACGTGATCCTTGGGTTCCACATGATTTTTTTTTTTTAATAGATTCTTTTAAACTTCTCTGAATAAATGAGTATCCATGGTTATCTTAAAGCCAAAAACTCGAAGGAGCTTTTTATAGAATATACGTTTTATTTGGTAGCGACGAAGGAGGTTGTAGTCGTGTAAAACTAGGAAAATTAGTTACAATACCACTATCTCTTTACAAAATAGCAAAATAAAATTTCAAGGTCCATCAAAATAATGACTACCATAAAAATTGTGTTTTTATTATATAAATTATATATTATAAATTGTGATAATTTCATAAGTGTTATGAATGGAAAAATACAAAATATATAAATAACATAAGACACTGCAATATATGTATAATGACTTGTCTATAGGTATAAATTATTATTTTGGTGTGTGATATTATGTAATCGACATTATATTAAATATATTACCGATGTTATTTAAAAATAAGATTATGTATTATTAGTTATGATTAAAGAATAATTATACAATTTAAATGTGCCCCCTATCAAATTATCCAAGATCCGCCCCTGGATCTCATAACCGCTTTTTGCCATCATTGCAGATATCAACGTTGTTCTCGTTATACGCCGTGGTCGGCTTCCATGTATTTTTCGCGTTCACACTCTAATGTATCGCATACACGTTACTGCCTTTTCTTATCGTACGTATATATATATACATATATATACACAGACATCAACGAATCTATGATTAGAGTACCTATTAAGCCGGGTTTACACGACGCGAATCTGATGCGCAAGTCAAGATTCGACGTGTTTCGCCCTGTCTGAACTTGCCTCGGGTAATAAGCGAGTTAAGCGAGGATGCATCGTGACGAGCGGAAGCTTAGTCGGTATTTGGACGTGTGACCTATTTCTTTTAGCGTCTTGCCTCGCACGCAGCGCCATGGATCAAAATCAATGTACATATTCAATTCATTAAGTTGCCTCATCGTTGTCTCGCATAAACTGTGGCTCGCCCTGAATCGCATTGCTTCGCGCATAGATACGTATCGAGTAAACATTTAAGTGAATCAGATGTCTCGCGAATCTTGCCTCGCGCATAAGATTCGCGCCGTGTAAACCCGGCTTTAGACATTTCGATTTTAGCACAGACTACTGATTTTAGATTTTACAGAACCCATAAACAGAACTAATTTAATTTACTTAATATATTTTATTTACTAACATAATTTGTAACCAATTAACAATATTCAGAATTCAATGATAAGACTGGAGGTTTATTATCAGTTATCACAATAGTACACCAGCATGGTAGCTATCACTCAATATAACCGTGTTGCCGACGCTGTTATCATCACCGCCGTCGTTACGAACGTACAAAAATCATATTATTATTATTATTTTGTGTTCTGATACATCGTGATGTTATTACCATAATTATATAATTGATCGTTATTGTTATTTTATTGGACGCCCTTCGATATTAAGGTTCATTCATACGGGCCGTCCCTCGTGATAACCCACACTCTTTTGTGTGTACACGCACATTTCGAGTTCGAAGATGACATTTGCTTGACTTGTCGAAACCGTCGGCTAATCGTCGTCTGCTATTTTCAAATGCTCGTCATCGATGATCTCTCGGTCGTTAAGTCGAAACATTTACAACAATAATACTTATACTACATGATTATTCCGATTAACAGTGAGTGAATATAATTTCTGGTGCTTATTTTATTATACGCTTTAGAAACGTCCAACCATTGTACATAAATAGTTATATTTTTTCCATTAATTTATTATATTTATTTTTATCGTGTATATCGCAGAATAGTTACTCCTTCATTTGACTAAGTGATGGAAAACAATAACTATGAATACAATACCAAATTCATAACTTCTACTGTTCATATAACGCCGTAAGTGGAGACAAAAATTTGAAGCTTTTCTTCGTTCATCACCATGTTTTTTCGAGTGAGGCATCAAAAAATGCTACACGTGTACCTGCTCATATTCGTTGTATTAGGTATTTTAGTAGTACTTGGTGCAATGATTGCCTATCATGTATTATTGCGCGAACAACATTTTCAAATTCAAGCAGCTGTAGCCAAATTAGCTAATGGTGATTTAAAAAATCTTCATTTCGGTAAATTTACAAATATAATTTCACTTTCTTAATACCTTGATATTTATTCTCTTCAATTATTTGTTAGCATATAAGTTTATATGTATATATATTTCAGAATCAGCTGCTATATACAATTCTGTTGCAAATTCTGCCGATCAAAAGCCATTAGTAATTTACAATAGAGTACCTAAGACTGGATCCACGAGTTTTGTCAATGTCGCATATGATTTACATTCACGTAATGCTTTTCGTGTTCTTCATGTTAATGTCACAGGCAACTCTCATCAGCTTTCTATTTATGATCAGGTACTTAAACCTTACATTTCCATACTCTACTTTTAAATTTTTTTTTATCACCATTAATTATCTAATCTTTTTTTCAATTTTTAAACACCATTTCAACATAATGTTGTTTTTAATAGTTAATTTTCTTATAAATTAATTCAAAATTTAATTTAATATACATAGATGATTTTCTACTGGTTCAAATTCGAATTAAATTACTTTATTGTTTCTAATATAGTATAATTTTATACATTAAAAAAATGTATGAAAACTAAAGTTAGTCTGACTGTTCTATCCGGTCGATTTCCTTCATTTTTTTTTTTTAATGGAAGGTATTTAGACACATATATGTCATCAATTATTGAATTTTACTCAACTCCCACCTTATTCAAGTTATACTCAAACACGTTCTTCCCTGTACATTTCTTATGAGACACATTCACTCAAGCAAATCAAATTCTCATAGCTCCTCTTCTAATAAATGAATCTTGATTGTTTCACTCTCAGAACACTAAGTGGATCAAGCTCTTTCTTTTGAGCTTTTAACTGCTTAAATTCGTTGAGATTGAAGAAAGTTATGTGTGCACAATTAACTTCACTTTCAGTTTTTTCCAAATACTGTATTCTCATTTGCTCTTACCAATTAGTTTTAATAAACACTCATTGTCATTATGATATGTCTTTCAATTTTCGACATGACACTCATTTATTGATATGTTAAAATGTGTTTATGTATTGATTCAATTGCACCTATACTTTTTATTATATAAATAAAATATCTATTGTGAATTTTCGCAACAGGTATACTAGTTTTTTATTAAATTAATTTATTCAATGTTAATAATTTGTATCCATATCAGTAATATATATATACCATTCCTAGCGCACTTATGATACATTTCTCATAAAACTAATTTTGTGATTGTTTTCTTTAATGCTAAAAATAATTTTAAATAATAAAATAAATAAAATAAGTTTTTCAATTTAAAATTGAGATTTTGATAATTCTTCATTTAAAAATATTCCTACAATCATTTCATTATCACTGCCTTCAATTTTATAATTTTATAAATTACTGGAGATGTATATAAAATTTCACTTATTATAAATATTTTTTGAGTCCAATGAAGATCATAAATGTTTTTTTTTTATATCTAGGAATTTTAACTCTATCTCAAACTGTAAATTAAATTTTCTGTTTCTGCTTTGAAAATAGCCTTTGTAAAACTTCATCTTAATTAGATTTATTTATTTTACATGGTTTCATTAAAAATAATTTTATTGAAAAACTTGTTTTAAATAATTATTTTTTGTTTTATTATTTTAAAATCAATTTTTAAATAATAATTTAATTATTTATTTGCAAAATGTTTTTACTTTTTTTATTATTTAAAACTATTTTTAGCACTAGAGAAAACATCACAAAATTAGTTTTATTTGAAATTTCCCATGAAATAATTTTAAATATTTTAAAAATTAAATTATTTGAAATCAACCAAAAAATTACTTTAATAAGAAATTTATCATAATTGTATATATATGTAGATAATAATACTCATTTCCATTATAATTGATATTTTATTAATGCTGATAAATTTAGTTTGTCCGAAAAATGTATTCATTATACTAAATATGTTTTAGTTTCGGTTCGTAGACAATACTACACGTTGGTTGCGACCTGCGTTTTACCATGGCCATTTTGCATACATTGATTTTGAAAGGTATTTTAATTTAATTTTAGTTAATTAATTTTAATTTATACTAGTGATTGTATTTTTTATTCAATTTAAAGATATGGATACCAAAAGCCATATTATGTTCAATTATTACGCAAACCGTTGGACAGGTTGGTTTCCTACTATTATTTTCTTCGTTATGGTGATGATTATAGACCATACTTAGTAAGAAAAAAGCATATGGACTCGTCGACAACATTTGATGAGTGTGTAGAGCGAGATGGAGCTGATTGCCAAGCAAATCTTTTATGGCTACAAATTCCTTTCCTATGTGGTCAATCAGCTGATTGTTGGTTTGTAAATTATAAATATTTAAATATTTAATTTTTTATATGAATATCATTGTTATCATTACTAGTAAATTATTAAAGTTACTAACAATTTGAATTATATAAAATAATAAATATAATAAAATAACTTGGTTATTATATTCAATATCAAATTTTCAAATGCTTCAATTCATATCCGACTATAATTATAATACCATATAATTATTTGTAAGATTATCGCTCAGAAGTCATTACAATTTAACTAAATGAGTATAAGCTAAAAATATTGAATTCATTAGATTACATTTAGTACCTTATCCTGAAATATTATCTTCCCCTTAAATTGTTAATATAGTATTAGCTATCCATTTTTTGTCCGTAAATGATACATTGTAAGTAATACTTAATATATAATATACTGAATTCTAGTAATAATTTTAGTATATTTAGTATTAAGTCTTTAGTATTATGCGTTAAGTCTGTTTTATTTATAAAATAATTAACATAGGAAGTATATTTTATTATTTAAATTGACTTAATTATGTGTTATTTATACTTTAAGTATACTATGAAATTATTTCTTAGAAAGGCAATTTAACTTCATTAAAAGGTTTTATAAAAAATTATAGGTAATTTTTTTTTTAACTTACTAATTATTAACATTTAAATTTCTACTTAAATTCTCATAAAATTATATAAATCATATATTATATATTTGAAATTTACATTGTATTATTAATGTTTTAATTAATTATTAACATTATTAATGTATTATTTAGGACTCCAGGGAGTGAATGGGCTTTAAAACAGGCTAAAAGAAATGTTCTTGAAAAATACACTTTGGTTGGAGTCACTGAACATATGGGAGAGTTTCTACATATGCTTGAACTTATCATTCCTGGTAAAATGTTCCACAATGCTTCTGAACATTTCAAACATAGTATGTTAAATATATGTATTATTGCTACACACTAACCACACTAACTAAATATTTACATTTATTTTTTAAATTAGATGCATTTTATTTAAATAGTGATATATTTATATTCTAGGTCCAAAATCACATCTGAGAAAGACTGCCAAGAAACATCCTCTCTCTCGGAAGACTATACAAAAATTTCATGAATCTATCATATGGCAAATGGAAAATGAATTGTATACGTTTGTTGCTAGAGAGTTTGCATTTGCTTATAATAAACAATTCCCTAATACACCATCCATACTTAATGGTAGTATGGGAAAACATTTAAAATCTAGTGGTTATATACCTCCACCTAGTTTTCGATATGAAAAAATATATCCTAAACCTGCCCAATTTCAAAAGAAGAAAAAAAGCACAAACCATGTGTGATTGAATTTTGAAACCTAACGACTTACAGTATTGTTATAATGTTATAAATAATACTAAAAATGAAAGATTATTACAACTGTTATTTGTTTTGGTTTATGTACATATATTGCTGTATTTCTTAAAAAATAATTATTTTAATGAAAAAACTAAATATACTTAAATGATACTTTATTTAGTGATAATGAATGAATATGTACATGAACTATTATAATTAATTCTACTTAATTTATATAGTTATAAATATCAAGTTTATAAATTATTAAAACATAAAGATCATAAAATAATTAAAATAATTTTAAATCATTGTATGCGATTTTTTCAACATTTTACAGACACAAATAAATAAATAAAATAACCTTTTTAGAACATATACAACTTTCTTTTGATTAAATGGCACATTCGAAACAGGTGTATCCATGTTTACATCATTTTCTTTTCGTATTCAATCATAAGGTCATTTAGGGTTGGGATAAAGTTAAAGGTTATTTGTTTTTGCTCAGGGTTTTACATTTTTTTCTTTCAAATGTAATGTCTGTATATCCCTAGCTTATATTTCTGCAATTTAAATCTCAAATTATAACATTAATATTTTCACACTTAAAATTTCTAGATAGTTAAAATATAAGGTTGAAATTGCTACAAAAAGATAATAGGTCATTTAGTACATCCATAGTTTCTCATTGTTACCAGGGGCACTACATGGATGTTTCTATTATGCCCTTAATTACTATGTATTATTTTTAACATAATTTCTATTATTTTTATTGTCTATATGTTATAATTATTAATTTTAAATTGTTTTATTCACTTATTATGTACGTTCACTTGATTATACTCCACTGAAGTTTTATAGAAAATTTAATTTTTTAACTGGTGAAGATTACCATAAAACAAACCAATTTTGACTGATTTTTTTTTTTTTTTAATTTTGTTTAATTACTTATTTTATATTTTAATTGCCTATTTTTATGCTCTGTATCTGTAAATATATATGAAAACCAACCTTAATCTTTGATGTTGAAAATAGTTAAAGTTAAAAATTTAATTTAATTTTTCACTTTAACTTGGAAATTGATAAATAATGTTAAAAAAAAATTAAATAAATATATGTTTTTTAATTCATTTGTGTAAAATAATAGTATTTATTCTAAAGTAATATTTATTTATTTACTCGAGTTTTTATGGGCTATGTCCTTTTTACAAGATTACAATAACTATTGTAACATTAAAAAAAAAATGTGTAAAAAAGAAGTAAAATAAATGTTACATTCCATTTACCAACATCCATGAAATATGAATATGTAAGTGCAATATAAAATATGTAAGAAATAATGATAAATATTTTTTTCATTCAATTTTCGTTGAATCATAAAATCAGAGTCTAACCACCATACATACTAACTATTATAGTTTTATACTTAAGTATTTTTTGAAAAAAATATTTACAATAATGAAATGAATGTTCTGATTTAATAAGTATTAAAATATTTTTAAATATAGGTTTACTTTATGGATAATATCTAATTATTATTAATAAGGTCTTTCATTAACTTGAACTAAAGTACTTCCAAAATATTTTCTATTAAAATATGTTATTTGGTTAAATTGTAACAACTAAATTTATTGTGATACTGTACCCTTTATTTGCCATTTTCCACATTTTATTGATAAATGTTTTGTATCTAGGATTTATTGTCTTAATTAAAAATAAAAACAGAATATACTTAGGAAGTATAATTCTACCTCCAATAAATGTCACTACTTCTAGTAAAAATATTTTTGGATTAATATATAGATTATTACCTTAGTTACCAGTTCCAAAATTGAAAGTGTACAAAGTGCGGCGAGACACGTTTCTACCAAAAGTGCATGTGTCACTTTTTTACCAATACCTGTTTCTACCTAATTATATTTTGACTAATACTCATATCCACCAAATGATATTTTGATAATACCCGTTTCCACTAAATCATTTTCTATTACACAACTCACTTGTTTAACAATTTTTCAACTTATCATGTGTTAGATATTAAAATGGATTATATTGAACTTTGCAATGAAATTAATTTTGTTAACTGTCAAAAAACAGTTAGGCAACTAACATGCGTAGACATTTCCTTAATTAAGCTTTTTATGTTATGTTAACCATGTATTAGATATATAATATTGTTTATGTATGGTGCATTACATAACCCTTCTAAAGAAAGAAGTGTCAATCCGATTTATGTTCTCTTTATTTCAAATGTGGATAGTGGAGAGAAGCGAAAGAACTTTCCCTCCTTAGTATTGTACTGTTGAAAATATCCATTTGTATTGGAGCTGTGGGCTCCACAGATTCTACTTCAATTTCGGGTATTCTCCACGTTGTGACTAAATTTTTATACAAGCGGAAAACATATGGGCAAACAGGTATGATGCTTACAAGAATACTAAACATAACTGTTATACAAATTAAAATGAACTTATAATTAATATAATATTCGTTAGTCACATATAGTTAATCTAGCTAGTTTTTAGAAACTTGGTGAACATCATTAAATAATATTGTGTACTACATGTATACTATCGTATTTCTATAGCTTAATATTGTCGTTAACTCTTTTAGTTACGGGTCCTATTTTTCTTAAATCTAACATTGGTTATATTCTTTATATTCCTGGATATTGGTGCTAGGAATTAGAATATTCTATGCTCCAAATGCCTTACATTGAGTTGGTAACTTTAATAAACCTAAATCGTTTCGTTTCAATAATTAACCTTCTGTTTCAGTCATACAATTAATTAATAAATTAATTTAATTTAATTTATTAAAAATAAATAATGTTATGCCTAATTCAAAATACATTAATTTATAATCTGATGGTATTACATGGGTTGTAATAATAATTCCATTTTACATATTAAATTGCTTATTTTTGGTTACAACGGTTGGAATTGTGGGCGTAATAAAAACTATTTAGTGAATGTGAATTTGACACGGGCGTGTCACACGGTTACCTACCTTTGTAACTTTGTTCTGCAGTTTGAAACTTTGTTCAAAAATAAATCAATATATAATTTATTAAAGTTATTAATAAATAAATATAAGTACCTAATTAAGTAAATATTAAGTGTTACAAAACTTGGTAACTGATAACTAGGGCTCGGAAGTTAATGACCTTATAAACATTAAAAAATTACCTAAAAAAAGATGCAAATATAACATAAAAAATGACAAAAATGTCCTTAAAAAATGACTTAAATAATTACAAATATTTGTTTTAAATTAAACATAATTATAATACATAAAAATATATAATACATATAATACATAAAACATAAAAATACATTTTTTTTTAAATATTTTATTCTATTTTACTAACATTCTATATAAATTTATCGAAACTTACAAATTACTCAAAATATGGCATAAAAAAGACAACGAATGTCCTTAAAATATGAAATAAAAAAAAATGAAAATCATTTGTTTTATAAATTTATCAAAGCTTACAAATTACTCAAAAATCAAAATCATTGCATTGTATGATTAGAGCGTATTTGATGTTATCAAAAGTAAATCAATAACGGTTATCTGTTTTTAAATATTTATAATTGGAAAAATTTCTCTCCACATCCACTGAAGTGATTGGGAGACGCAGACGAGCACTAACCGACGTTTTAATTTTCGCCATTTCAAAAATATTACGAAGAAATAATAAAATTTAGATATACAGTAGAACCTCGATTATCCGTGTTTGCGATTAACCATGCTCACTCTTCCGAAAATTTAAAAACAAGAATGGACTGTAAATATATATGTAGTTATAATTAAACACATTATATTACATAATACACGATATCGACAATCGTATTAATGATATTTTTGACAATAATAATATGAAGATAAGCAATATTGTACATCGAATATTAAATTTATCAAATTAATCAAAAAAAAAAATACTGACAACTTCATATTTTAAGCCCTAATAACTTGTTGTATACAATATTATGGATGTATGTATAACATTATTGTATGTATATTATGTAGATCTCTAATTATAATTGAGTCAAAATTTTTAAAATTTCATTATTATAAAATCGTACCTATGTATTTCTAATTATAATTAAATTAAAATTTTCAAAATGTCATTATTATAAAAAGTCTTGATTAACCGTGATTTTCGTTTATCCGTGTGACCCCCTCCCCATCATTACCCCGGATAATCGAGATTCCACTGTAATTGGTATTATTCACTATAACATGGCAATGAAGCGACGACTGTAAGGCCCGTTTCATACGGACCACTTTACGTGTCGCCACAGAAAAGACACAGTGGGGCCACTGATAAAAATACATAATTTTTAATTAATACTTTCACATGGTGTGTCGCCACAAAATTGTGTCACCACAGACGGGTTTATGTGGTCGATTCCCGCTAGAAATCGCGCCACAGTTTGTGGCACCACAGTTAGTGATACATTGAAACAATACATTCATTTCATACGGACCAAACCACAAGCGACCACAATTCGTAGTAGTAGTAATAATTAGTATCTACTAGTAGCCCCCCGCCCCCGAATTTGAGAAATAGAATATTCTGGAATATTTGATTGAAATATTTCTAGAAAATTCTCCAGAGCATAAAAAGGATGGCTGGTGGTATGCACAGTGATAGTTCGTCATTATTTACGCAGTAGTGTAAATCTGGTGTTATTATCACGATGGATGAAAACGTATACGCATATTTTGTTGTTCGAGTTTTACGTGTGCTTCGCGAACGCAGAAGAAAAAAAAATCGTCGATATTGGGTTCATCCTTTAAATATGTCAAGATTAACTAATGGTCAGTTTTATATTTTATTTGATGATTTAAAATGTGATCCCGAAAATTAGTGATTAGTTGTGGATGCGAAAGAAGTTTTTCTAAAATGTCTATTGTAAAAACCAAACTAAAAGCATAATCACACAAAAAAAGCTCAATACATTATTATTTTTATTTATAGAATAAGAATATGTAAGTAATATCAATGTTGAAAGTGTAATTGATGATTTTAAAAATATTCCTACAAAAAGAAAACTTATTCTTTGATGTTACAATGTTATCAAATATAAATATAATGTGTTGTTCAATGTTCTACTTATTATTAAACATATTAGGTACATACATATATATATATACTATATACATACTATTTATAGAATTGTGTTATTCTATATAGCGTACGCTTACATATCATATATTTTGTTTATTATCTAATATCATTACATGGTCTAATTCAGGCTTATACATAGATGAATAAAATATTAATATTTGTGGAGTTAAATTAACTTAAATTAAGAGGTAGGTAGTGAAAATACTGTATATTATTAATTGTAAATACATGATAACTTGAATATATAGACTTTTTTTAAGCTATATAAGTATTAAATTGGTGGGACTAACCCCCACCCCACAACCAGTATTACATCCATCAGTAAGCATTTTTCAGTTCAATAAGGTGGCGCTGGTCATTAGTTAGACTGTCACTACGGATGAAGTCTAGTCACGTCTATGATTTCTAGGTATAAATATATAAGATAAAGTAAAATAAAATAAATAGTTTGAAATTTGAAATTTTCTTTCAACATTTTCCCGTTAAATTATATATCTATCTATAAAGTATAAATAAATATTAGAAAAAAAAACGCTTAGAACCCAATTCATAAGAAAGAAATACTTCTTGTTTTTATATATTGTTTTTTTATATATAGTCGATATGAATAAAATTTGAAATGTGTATCTCACTTATAATAAATTTCTTAAATACGGATTCAGGAGAGGGTAATTGCCTCCTTCGCCCCCCCTAAAATACGCCACTTCTAAAACTGCACATACGATCGACCGAAAATAATTCGCTTCGGGAAAATGCAGACCGGACCACGACGGAAACTACAAAGAACCGAGCGACGCAGATCGCCGAGCGCGCGACCTGCTCCTGCGATCCTGGTACGAATGCGCCCACTTCCACCCACTGAACACGATGTTGTAATAATAGTTACAACATATATATGAGTTAATAGTTATAAAACATGTAATATATTTTACCTGCAGAACTTTTGCTTTGATCCAATAAATATTTTTTAACGTTTTCAAAAATTAAGGGATCGCCGATTCTCCGATTAATGCAATCAACGATAATCATTAAATTGTTACGATTAAATATAAATAAAACTGGACTTTTTGTGTCAACCTGAGATTTGAGAATCATGATAGGTACAATATCTTATGAAAACTTTCAAAATAAATATTTTATTATTGCTAACATTTTTAAATATATCCATCAGTAATCATCAAATATGCTCTAAAAAATGCCGAAACTAAGAAATATGCGATTAAAATTGCTAAACCACTAAATATGTCGAAATTTGCATTATAAACTTTTAATATGTTTTCGTGTGTTATTAAAATAATTTCAAGCTTACTTAGCAATAAATTGAATAGCTTGATAAAAACATGCAAATACATAATCTGAGCGCTAATTGTGAATAATAAATAAAATTATGTGAAAATTAAATATTATATTGAAAAATATTTGTACTCGTATCATTTTATAATGTAAAAAATTTATTTATATATGTTACTGGCAATATGGATAATTCAGTTATCAGTTGCCGACCCATTTTAGACAATATAAATAAAGCATATAATTTTCAATATTCTTTTACATATAACCTAGATATTATGCAAAATGCCAATTTTGTTTTGGACAAAGTACAAAACATTTTATTATATGTTATATTGCATTAAGATTCCTATAATTATTATACATTATTACTCATATTACAGACAAAATTTAATTTTTATCTATTATTATATTATACTTTAGCTAATTGAGCAATGAGCACGTTTTCAGGAATCATGGCTTCGACTGTTGCAATATGTACGTTACTGAATTACGATATGGATTGAATGGTGCAGAATTACAGAAATGAAAATACCTTGGAATATCATCGTGTTTTAAGGGGATATTGCTCATATAAACTAAACGATTTGAATGAACTTCAGAACATTGCTTGGGATATAACTGACAATGATAATAAAGATTTCATAATGGAATATAAATGTTTTGGGTGTATCCCACTAATATTTTACGTTTTAATTAATTCATTAAATTAATTTCTAATTACGTGTATAATATAATATGCTTTCTTTATCTTTATTGCATTAAATCGTGTACGCACATTTATGATAAATGATAAGTAAAGTCGTTAGTAATAGCTGATGCCAAATTTTGTTTGTTTTTATCTTATTGCCTACTCCACGTTTGGCATTATACTTAATACTTAGGCAAAACTCGTATTATGTATATTGCCGAGTGATTTTTTAGCATTTTATATAAAGCCTAGGCATTTTGCAAAATACTGGATTATCCATATTGCCGGTAACACACACACACACACACACACACACACACACACACACATATATATATATATATATATATATATATATATTCAAAAGTATTTAATTGAGACTAAAATTAAATCTAAATTAAATTCTAAGATAATTCACGTATGAGGAAAGTAGTATGTGCTGCTGCCGTGTTCCTGGTGTTTGCTATTCCTGTGTTTCTGGTACTTGGCTTGTTGTAAAAGGCTGAATGAGACCCAAAATCTCAGCGGAGCGAGATCAGGACCTGATAAGAAATTAATTTTCGGTGGTTATGAGAACCGTCAACATTTTTATCATTTTAACTACTGACTAGTGAAACGCAGATTTTATGTTTATAACGCTCTATCCATACCCGTCGTGGTGGTGCACCGGGAGCCCACCAACCATGCATAGGCGTGCCCAGACCTTTGTGGCAGGGTGGGCCAAGACACTGTTAAATTAGGATCAAGAGCAAATTTATAATTGATAGTAGTTAGGTCAGGTTATTGTATTCAAGTTCACAAAATAACATAATTACAATATTAAAATAACATAATTTACAGTAATTAAAATAATATTACAATTCATAATTCCATTCTTCTTTCACTAGGAGTTAATGTTTTAAATAGCTCAATCGACATTGATGTTGTATGACAATTCTTGTTCGATGAATGTTGTTAAAAGGCCATTTAAACGCTCTTGTATCATTGTACTCCGCAACTTTGTTTTAATTATGTAGAATTTTGAAAATGTTCTCTCACAGATACAACTAGTCACAGGAATAGTAACAAATATTTTCAGTATTTTGAAAAAATTAAAAAATATAGTTTCTCTTCCACTACTTGGTTCTGACAGCCATTGAATCCATTTTTCAATATTAAAGTTTTCATCATTTGGTATATCAGCAGTATGTTTTAGTAGTTCAATTTCGGTTTTTAGTGCATTACTGTCAACATCAAAAGGGTCTTTTAACAAATTAATATTTTCATTATTAATTTGAAGAATCAATAAACTAGCAACAGTTTGAATTATATCAATTGTTTTTTGATTAAACCTGATATTTAAAGCAACAATCATATTGTCTAAAGTAGTATAATACACTTTTCTCATTTCATCTTCTTTCGTATTAAATATATGTTGTGGGTGACTTGAGCTATCTATTTTTGTAGAAATTCTTCTGTATCTCGTAACTGAAATATCAATTTTATTATCATCACAAAATTTGACAGAATTTTTGTATAAATTATCAAAATATGAATTGTTGTTTCTCATTGAATTGAGTGATTTTTTTAAAGCTTCAACAAGATGCATTTCCGTTAACAAATTTACATCAAGTGATTGTAAATATGAACTGGTTTTCAATATTAAAGAAAGGATGGGATCTAGCATTTCTAAGGCAAATATAAGCTCAAAAAGCTTTATGTGAGACAAAATTCCTAAAACCCTTTGCGCATATGTCTAATTGGCTAGTAGAATTAGTTATTTCATCAATCACAATCAAAAGAGAAGAGTAGTTAGCTTTTACCGCACTTACAGCTTCAGAGCGGCATGCCCATCTAGTGGTTGATACAGACTTCAACGTTTTAAGTTTTGCATTTGTAGAATTAATTATTTTTTCAAAAACTGCATGGCGTACACAACTTCCTTCAACAAAGTTATATATTAACTGTATGTACCCAAAAAAGTCAAATGTAATTCTATTGTCTCTCCCGATAAAGTCAACAAGAACTAAATTTAGGCAATGGCCATAACAATGTACAAAATATAGATTTTGATTTTTTTTCTTTAAATTTAGCCTGTACTCCTGTGGTATTTCTCGACATAGTTGAAGCGCCATCAAAACAAACCGAAACTAAATTTTCCCATTTTATGTTATACTCATGAATAGTATCACTCAATACATTAAAAATATTTTCAGCATTGACTGAGGTAATTCGTTTCATACAAACTGTTCGTATGGACATGTTTTTTGTGTGTCAAAATATTGTACTACAATAGACAGCTGCTCGTGGTGACCGCAGTCGCTTGTTTCATCGGCTATTATTGATACTTTTTTATTGGCAATTGTACTCTGCAATAGTCTTTTCATTACTAAGTTAACTGATTGTGTAATGTCATTTTGAATACGATTATTTGTATAAAGAGCGTTCTGGGGTCCAGATACAAAATGCTGGTCAAAAACTGGATCATACATTAGCAAAAACCTAACAATGTCCAAAAATAGTCCTTTGTATACATCATTAGTGTTTTCAGTATGCCCACGAAATGGTTTACCACCAACGCCCAAACAAAGTACAATATCTATTTTTCAGTCGATTTATCTCCTTTTGACTGCGTATATCTTCTCTTTGTTGATCTAAAATGACATCTATTATTTTTGAATTGGGATTCAAAAAAGTTTTTAATGATGTAGTACTATTGAGGTGACATTTTGATCGTTGGTAAACATTAAACTTTTCTGTAGCTGCTTTCCAATTTGTAAACCCAGTTTTTGAAAAAACTATTTCAAACTGTCCAGCATTGAGCCCAATTGAACCACAAAACATTCGACAAGGAAAACAATAAACAGCATCCTTTTTAGGACAATTTAGTATTATTTTAACCGAGTTTGTACGTATTCATTATAATTTGATAGGTAGTCAGATTCAGGTTTCATTTTTATTTTCAATTTTTAAAATCGAAGCATAAAATTCTAGTGGAAAATTGAGGTTGTTGGTGACCTCTAAGACTACGAAAAGAGACCCTTTTACCGAGGCATTGCCCTTGCGGTTGTTGCGGCACTGCTCGCAGGGTGGGCTATGGCCTATGCAACCGTGACGGCTCGCTCACCACTTGCGACAGACAGAGCAGAACGTAATGGACGTTATCGTGTCATACAAAATAACGGTGTTGAAGGGATTTCGGTACAAAAAATATATTTCACTAAATATACTTGTAAATAACAACAGTACACGTGTACATGTGTTATTAGTATATTATATTAAGCTAAACATAATTTCTAAGTATAAAAATATAAGATAAAATAAAATAAAATAAATAGCTTGAAATTTGAAATTTTCTTTCAAAATGTTCCCATTTAATTATGTATCTATCTATAAAACATAAATAAAAATAAAAAAAAACGCTTAAAACCCAATTCATAAGTAAGAAATATATTTTGTTTTTATATATTGTTTTTTTATATATAGTTGATGTGAATGGAATAATCGATTCCTTAAATACGGATTCAGGAGGGGGGCAATTTCCCCCCTAATATAAGTCCCTGTGTCTACCTGTAGTGTTTTAAATTTGCACATACGATTGACCGAAATTAATTAATTTCGGGAACACGCAGAACGGACCACGACGAAAACTTGCAAAGAACGCGACGCAGACCACCGAGCGCATAACCTACTCCTGCGATCCTGGTACGAATGTGCCCACTGCCACCCACTGAATACGATGTTGTAATCATAATTACAACATATATATGTATATATATATATATATATATATATATATATAATATTTATATATAAAACAGTAAAGCGGCCCTCACACGATCTATATTACTGACAATATTTTTGATACTGACAGTATTATTGATCGTGTAATGTGAGTACTGATGTACTGTCAGGATAGGCGTGTCTAGACATTTTGGACTGGAGGGGCATAAATGGAACGAAGGGACATGTCACACGGAAATTATTTTAAACAATGTAAATTGAGGATGAGGCATATTGAATTATACAATTAACTTGTAACTCTTAAAAATTACCTTATGAGGGTATAAAACAGAAAATGTAAAGAATAAATGATTATTTAATATATAAATTATTTAGTATGTTTATTAAAATGACAATTTTTTATAATTCCATTCGTCTATCGTGTGATTTTAAATGTTTATATGTGTTAATAACTTGATCGATGTCAATATTATATGCCAATTCTTGTTCTATAAACATTGTCAGCAATCCATCTAATCGCTCCTGTTTCATTTAATTTCTCAGCTTCGTTTTTATTAAACTCAATTTTGAAAAAGTACGTTCACACGAGCAACTCGTGACAGGAATGGTTAAAAATAACTGCAGAGCTTGAAAAAAATTACAAAATATATTTTTTTTATCTGAATATATTAACCATTTGATCCATTCCTCACATTTAACATTATTTCCTTAGGGTGCAGTTGTTGTTTGCTTTAGAAGTTTGATTTCTACTTCTAATGAATTTGAATCAAAAAAAAATATTTGAGACAGTTTTAAAATATCATCTTTACTATTTTCCATTTTAATTAATCGATCAATCATCGTTATAATGGCTAATGTTTCTTGATGAAATCTTACTTCAATACCACTTAACATATTATCCAACATTGGTAAATATACTGTAATTTTTATATCCTCTTCTTCAATTTTTCTTGAGTTTAGATAGGTAGTGCAAGTGCACTTGTGCACATACACACGAGCCGCCACTACCCGACGCACACCGCCAAAATGTTGGGTTTCAACCGACATTCTACGAAAAAACGAGTACCAAGACTGCAAAAATAGCACGCGCCAGAAGCAGCGACGCATTAATACACATTACACTACTTGTTCCCCTACGAAAATTATCTGAGAATATCTAGCAAGTTTTCATAAAAACACGATGTTACCACATGAATACAATCATGTATTACATGTTCTATAAATAATCATTACATATATAAATATATATATGTTGTAATTATTATTACAACATCGTATTCAGGGGGTGGAAGTGGGCGCATTCGTACCAGGATCGCAGGAGTAGGACTCGCGCTCGACGCAACGTCTACGTCGCTCGGTTCTACGCGCGTTTCTGTCGTGGTCCAGTCTGCGTATTATCGAAATAAATTAATTTCGGTCGATAGTACGTGCAGTATTAGAACACTACAGATAGACACAGGAGCGTATATTAGGGGGGGGGGAATATATATAAAATCACTCCGCAATATACATAAGACGAGCTTTGCTTAAGTATTATGTATAATGTCAAATGTGAAAAAGGCAATATGATAAAAAGAAACAAAATTGAGCACCGCCTATTACCAACACAGACTTCTATACTATAGATAAGGTACTTAGGGAATTTTACGCGGAGCGCGGTGAAGCCCAGCTGTTAAGCTCTTATCACACATCCGCCATTTTGATGGTTAGCAGAAAAATTATATTCATTAATTCACTATATTATTATTTTTAAACAATAAACTAATGAATAATAAATAAAAATGTATAATAATGTAAAACCACCCAAGTTGGTAACTTTTTCATCTTGATAAGCATATTTGAATAAAAATACCAACAAAATTTAATTTAATTTTAGAAGTTTTAAAGTAAAACATAAGTATTATTCATGTAGGTTTATCAATTAAATCAACTTTATGGTTTTCATCAAAATATTCACAAAATATAAATTTTATGTTAAATTATAATATATAGAGATAAAATAAGTTAATAAAATAACACAAGTTTATAAAGACTAAGTGTTTAATAGGTCCCCTATTTAATTACTATTGGTGATTGAAAATAATTAATTTAGTAAGTAAACGTCGTTTACTGACATTACTAATTGTTTTTAAACTAGACAAATGATGTAATCTAATTTTTAAATATTGTTTACAAATTAAGGTTACTAAATTTAATCTATGGTTTTTTAAAAAACCATCATTGTTACAATTCAAATCTTTAAAAATACTACAACTATATACATAATTTTTTACAGCAAGAATAATTTTGTTACTTAAACCAGGTATATTTAATGTACTAAGACTAGAAGTTAATTGAATTAAGGTATTTTCAATAAATCTAATTATTTTAATTACATTAATTGAACTTTTAATCAACCCTCCTCTATTTTTTACATCAACTAATATGGAGTGAGAATATTTATGGTTACAATTGTGTTCAGATAATGTTTCCAACATACTATTAGCACATATTTTGTTTTGATATATCGATATATATATATTGATATTTTAACCATACGATAATATTGATATATATCATAATCACTTTCAATGAAATGAATACTACATATACGACTCCATTGAGTAGGTATAAAATTTTTTCGTCTCAATGCAATAATCCACTTTTGGTTTACATTTTCATTATTCAAAGAAAATCTATAAAATAACGAAAACAGATTAATTTTTTGAAATTAGTATAAGAAAACAGGTATTAATGATTGATGGAAACGAATGTATCTATATATTAGGAATTATGAGTATAGATACCAAACCGTTAATTTAATTTTAAATACACATAATTAAATGTACCAAAAAAAGTTAATATTTTGACCGGATTTATACCTATTGGAACATCCAAATGCCACACACGATACTGGCATAATTATTATAACTTTAATATAATAAAAAACAACTAAAATATAAAGTATTTAAATGTATAATTGTATAAAATACTTAAACAATAATTCACTTAGCATGTGCATAATACAAAATGTATAATGCTTTGTCAACCAACAAAATGGAGACCTAACGTTGATAATGCTTCATCCGATAACGCGAGTACCTTATCTAGTTTAGTATAGAAGTCTGTGTAATTAGTATATTTTAAAATGTTAAACTGCTATAGCACTATGGCAAAACTTCGTTATCAAATCATTCTGCTCGTGACGAAATTATTAAATGCCCATGGTCAATGTTAGGGACACCTAACTGGCACATCCCTGGCGCGGCCGCTGCGCACGATGCCAGGCAATCGATCGGCTCGACGTAGAATAGAACCCGAGCCAACGCTGAGAAGCCCTGAACAGTGTTTTTAACGAATATCGTGTTGCGGCAACAAAAATTGTTG
>NW_020272816.1:0-5558 GCF_003268045.1 Sipha flava
AAAAGAGGATGGTAGAAAAAAGTCTCAGGGGGGATCCCTAAAAAAAAAGTCTCTAAGAAAAAAAGTCTCCACTAAAATAAGTACAAATTGGAATATTTTAAATAAAATATAAGCAAAAAAATAAAAATAAAATTTGTATTACTTCAACTTAATTTTTTAAGCTATAGCTTTTAAAAAATTGTTAAGTTCTATTTTATTATCCCTAAACCATGTGCGTAATATATCATACATAATGATTGTATAAGTTTTATTTAAAATATTCCAATTTGTACTTTTTTTCCAGATACTTTTTTTCTTAGAGACTTTTTTTCAGGGATTTTTTTTTCTGTTCCCCTAAAACAGTATAGCATTAATAATATATAATATTTCTATAATTTTTAATTACTTTTCAAAGAAACGAAAGTTAGAAAAATTAATATGTGTGCTAAAATAGCTTCCATAATAAATTCCACATTTTCTGTGGAAGTTACTGTAGAGAAATGTGATATAAAATGGCGTAACATATGGAAAACATACAAATTCAATGTTAAAAAAAAGTAACTCAACTGGACGTGATGCTATTATTTGGGAATACTTTGATATCATTAATGAAAAATTTGGTACTAAAGCGAAAGTTAATCCTTCACCTTCAACTATAGTTGGAACATCTCATATTTCTGAAAACACTAAGCAAATTGAAAATGATTTAACGTCAACTATTGTTGGAACTAAGGTTCTATAATATGTGAGTATGCGCATCCGCCATTTTGTTTGCAATAAAATATTCTAGATAACAGTAAAATACCGCCAAAATCACAGAACAACATAATACGTATGCATCATGACAAATTATTATTTATTTTGTCATGCTACGCATTTAATTGTATGTAATTAATTTCTTTATGTCTTCTCAATAGTATTTTAAAATGTCGTGTTCTGCTGTAAACTGCACGAATCGAAGTAGTCAGGGTGTACGTCTATTCAGATTTCCGGCACAATTCGAACGCAGAAAAATTTGGATAAATAACACCAGAAAAGCTCAATGGCAACCTACAGAATCTGCCCGTCTGTGTGAAGTAAGTATTATTTGATATTCAATAGTGATTAAATAGGTAATTATGTTATTAAAATTATTAGAGTAACACAAAAATATAGAAGCGTAGTTTCTTACAGTAGATTTTCATACAGACGAATTAGCCTAAAAATTATTAACATTATCATAGTTTTAAATAATTAATAATTGTAGGTACACTTAAATTAATAAATACACTACCAGCATTTTTATAATTTATCAAAGTTTGGAATTAATATACCTAAATATTAATAGTTTAATTCATTATATTGATTAATCAGTTATTGCTGCCATTAATGTATTTTTTTTAAATACCAGGTTCATTTTGAAGAGAACCAATTTGAAAGAAAAAGGATAGATGGCTGGATTAAATTAAAATGGGATGCCATTCCTACAATTTTTAATGATCCAAATCCACCGAAGAGTGTGATGACTTGGGCAAGGGACTTCATGCCCTTAAAAACCTTAAAATATGCATGTATATATGCCCTTAAAAATTATCACATATGCTATTAAAATTTACAAAAATGCTAAAATATGCTCTAAAATATTTTTTTATTTTTCGTAGAAAACGTAAATTACAAATTTATAAAGGTACACTTGTATTTCATTTCTTCTTTATGCCTTTAAAGAGAAAAAAATACAAAAATTTCAATTATAAATTTATATTGTTTTAATTATTTAACAATTTTTTAAACCTTACCGAAATGAATTGCACTGCGTCACTAAAATTTGTTTTATATTTTCAAACGTAAATGACCGACGGTTATTAGCCAGTAAATTGTTGTACCTTGAAAATGAACACTCGACATCAACAGATGTTAATGGAGCGAATTTATAGAACTGTAAATCGTTGACTTGCAAGTTTTCAATATTTTCCATAGAACTGTATTCCTTCTAAAATATTGGAAATTTTTTCAATAATTTTAAATCTTTCATTTTTTTGACAGAACATTTTCCAATTTTTTGTAAATAGCCTTTCCTTTTTCTCCTTGTGGATTTTGTAATTTTTCCTTAACAGTTTTTACGACGGAAATAGACTCAGAGAGTATCATGTTTTATTTTTCCAAACGTGTATTATAAATCGAAAGAAAACTATAGTTTGAAGAAATAAATGCCAAGTTTGCTTTCAAATCTGGGTTGTTAAAAATATCTTTAGCTTTTTTTTATGCTGCTCGCGTCATTTTCATCTAACTTATTAAAAATATTTTTTAGTTGGCAGATTAAATTCAAGAAGTTGTTGACTTTTTATTGGCTTATCAATGCGGTTAACTGACTTGATATGCTTTTCAGTTTTAAGATGTTGTAACACAGTAAAACTTTTTTGAGCACTAACTTTAACTTCACAAAGTTTACAAAATAGTACTGATTCATCAATTAAAAACACAGAACTACCGAATTCTGAAACACATGACTGTAGGCGACTATATGTATTTGTTTTTACTTTAGGCATTTTTAATTTAATCTTAAAAAAAAAAAAAAAACAATACGAACAGACGAACTATACTGATGCAAGACGAAAACACATATTTTGATACAAACGAATAAACGAATTGACATCAACTGACCGTATTCGGCATATTTCTTATCGGCCGTCACACACTAACAACACACAAATAATTGGGAAAACACATTACACACACACGGTATAGATTAAGTAATAATTTATATTTATTTTTATCTAATTTTTCCAATTTCTAGAAAATTCATATTAAATGTTGTATAGTACATATGTATAAAATATTGTTTTCTGCCGAATATTGTTTTAATTTTAATAAAATATGTAAAATATACTCTTAAAATAGAAATATAACAAAATATGCTCTTATAGGGAAAAAACAGCTGAATATGCAAAATATGCAAAGTAAAAATGATTACTTTAAACTCCTAGTACAATGAAACACATTTTTATATCACTTAGCTATGTTAAGAATAATTATTTAAAAATATGCAAACTCCTATAAGTTATCAAGCCCTAGTGATGACAAGAAGAAAATCCAAATACAAGGTGTGCATTATACAAAATACATTAAATTATATTAAATTTGTTTTTCTTTTTGTCAACAATTAAATGTACAAAATAATATATATATTATATATTATTACTCTATGATTTTGGACCATCAACGCAATTGCAAATGTGTAGGTACACAGGGAGGAATACAAATGTATAATAATTTAGTACTTAAAGCAACCTTTTAATTTCTTTCATAGTATTTTTCAAATTAATTTAGTAATTTTAGACACAATTATTAGTTAAATATTTTATTTAATTAAGCAAATATGTAGAATTATGTAGGTACGTTACAGTCACCCTTCAAATAAAAATAAAATAATATTTTTAATTATTTACTGAGTAGACAGTTTAATGTTTTAGATACTTGATCCTCCTTTGAATATTCAACCAAATGAAATTGAAAATACAACAGGTGCAAGTATGCAGTCATTGTAGTCTGTAAGTATGAATTTTTAATTCGACTTTATCAACTTGAATTATATAATATTTAATTATAACACATACATTTTTATTGTAAACTGCCATGAATAAAATATTATCTATCGAATTAATTGTTGATTTTTTTATTAGATACCTGATGATACTACATTGAGTGTTGGACCAAATGAATTTGAAAATACAACTGATGAAAATATGCAGTTATTGCATTCTGTAAGTATGAATGTATGATCATAAAATAAAATATTAAACTAACTACGTATGTGATTTGGTAGATGGTATTTATGAAACAATACATTTAATTGTGTTTTCTTTGTAGTATGATATACACTAATTTATTTTTGTTTTTATTTTTATTTACAGTCATTACAAATGGAAAATGAAGTGTTGAGAAAGGAAAATGACCGTTTGAAAAGAGCAAATGAGCAGTTTGTTAAATATCTAGAGCAGACAAATGAAAATTTTAAACAACTAGAAGGATCGATCAAAGTTGTTAGAAAATTTTTTGAATAAAGACCAAATTAAGGCGTTTTCAATTAACAAAAAATTCATGAATGGTCTAAAGAAACTATTGTCAAATCACTAAAGCTAAGATTCAGTTTTGTTGTGAGTGGGTATAATTACTTACACGAAACAAAATTTCCTATACCTTCATACAGCACATTAAACCGTAAATTGCAACAGTACCCACTACAAACAGGTATTTACAATCACATGAAGGATACACTTACTCAGAAAGTTCAGTGTAATGATGATCTTGATAAATTCTGTGCCTTATCTGTAGATGAAATGATGATTTCCACTCAACAAGATTATAATAAAAATTTACACAAATACTTTGGGCATGTAACTTTAGGGAACAATGAAAAAACATTAGGTAATCACATTACAGTAGTTCTTGCTCGAGGAGTTAAAAATAACTGGAAGCAGGTTATTGCCTGTGAAGTGACTGATAAGACAACAAATCTAGAACACATCGCACTCCCGCTTAAAAAGTGACACGACTGAAAAAATTTGATTCTTCAATAAAGTTAATTGAAAAAGTACAACATTTTATAAATCGTTTATTTGGGTTTTTCACTTTACTCACTATCTTATCTTCTATTTTCTATAATTTTTAGATTTTTTACTAATCCGCCATTTTTATTTAACAAGCGTCACTTTTAATTTGTCATTTTTCTAATACAATTTTGAATTGTGACGTTTTTTATGTAATTACTTACATGAAAATTATTCTTAAAACTAATTATTTTAAGGGAAGATAATAATTATTTAAAAACTAAAACTGAATCTTTATTGTTTTCATTAAATATAATAAAATTTCATACAGATTACATAATATAATAAAATTATAAAAAAAAACTTAAAAACCTTAAACTTAATAAAATATAATAAAAACAAAACTGAAAAATCATTGAACTTTATGAATTAAACTTACAGGTAATATTATTATAATATATTATAATATTATGACATAGTTATGTATAAGAAACCTTGTTTTCAAAGAATGTTATCTTAGTCTACTTTAACTCTTTGAAGCACGACGGGATAAAATATAACCCACCAAATTAGAAACCGTTGCTGCATGGTGGTACGAAAAATAAGCCACCATTTTAATAATATTTTGTACCTTTTCTTAACAATTTTATTAAGAAATAAGTTAATGTTATGTTATAAATACATGTTAGTAGTGGGTATAATTTTATACTAAACATTTTACTGAGAATTTCCTTACTTTTTTTTCTTTTTGAATATTGTGTTTATCATAAAATATATTTTATTTTATTTATAAATTTTAATTGACCATGAATTACACAAAAATACGTTTATTTTAGTGACTTTCATTTTTACGTGCTATAAAACTAGTATTATTTATATTGATGATGGAAACACCATTATATACAAACCAGTTCAGACTTAATATTGAAAATAATCGGTGTACAAATTATAACCCACCGTACTTGTAGTGACGGAAATAATCGATATACTATAATCATCAAGTATATTTGACTATTTATTATTTTCAAGCCCTAAATGAATTGTAAACAATTA